>NW_020291189.1:0-143130 GCF_003184625.1 Aspergillus neoniger CBS 115656 | reverse complement strand
TGATGATTCATGACTCTGATCTAGAATCATTCACTGAAAATGATAAATAAGGTCTTTCATCCCCTAGCTGAAGCAAGCAAGCAAGCAAGTTGAATTCATTCACTTCCTATCTAAAGGATCCACTTATTTCCTATTTAGGAAGTAAATGTTTGCTTCCCTTTGACAAGTTTGTCAATTGTATTGATCTTATATTATTATTATTATTATGATTATTTTGATATCTAGCTTCCTAATTAGGACTAGTATCATGTGACCAAGTAGGAGTCTTCTGTAAAAGCCTTTTACAAGACCTCCTATTATCTGATTGGCCTAGCCCCGCTAGACCGCTTTCCTGTTTTGGACTAGCGCCTGGGCCAAAATACCAACATATATTAGATTACTGATTTTCTTAAAAAATATATAGCCAGGAGTGTGACTATTTATTAAAATAAAAAAAAAAAGATAATTTATTTTTTTATATTCTATATATTATTTGTATCTGTACTACTGCCTGTACTATTATTATAATTAATTTTTTTATTTTTACTGATTTAATTATATCTATCTTATTTATTATATCTATTTTTCTTACTATATCTATTTTTATTATTTTTTTTTCTTTTTCCGCGCACCGTGGCTGCCCTGTATATTAATAATATTAATAATATTTTATTTTAATAATAATTTTTATTATATAATTTTTATTAATTATATTAAATATAATTGATACTCAGCCAGCTATTATTTCTGTATATTAATAAATAATTTTTTTATATTAAATATATTAAATATAATCTCTAATTAATTTATATAATAAATCTCTAGTAAGTATTACTACTTAATAATCATTATTATAAAGATTTATTATTATTACTGGATATAACGTGGTAATATCTTATCTTAAATTGTATTTAAAATAATATTATTAATTTTTTATTATGTAATTTATTAGTCCCGGGGATCCGGCTGCAATAATAATAATAATTTATAATTTATTATTATTATTTTTTTTTATATTTAATATACTTTGTTCAGGTATATATAATCATATAAAAATAATATAAAAATATAAATTAGCTAATTTATATATAATTAATTATTTAATTTAATTTAGTATTTATATATAATTAAATAAATAAATAAATATATTTTAATACCTTTTTTTTATAATTAATTAATTATTAAATAATCATTAGCTGTATATATACTTATAATACATTTTTTATAAAATATAAGTAATAATAGAAAATATATAATAAAAATTTATTTATATTATTTTTATTAATGATTAAATATTATTTTTTATATTAGCTAAGATAACTAGCCTTAATAGATTTATATATTTTTAATATTTATAAAAGACTTTTAGATATCTTTCTCAGGATTATAATCTTATTATACTAAAAACTTTTTTAAATTTTTTCTAATTTTATATATAAAAACTTTATTTACCAGCTATTCCTGGTACTTATTAATTAGTATTAGAAATAATTAATAAAATTTATTTATTTAAGAGTAGTAGAGTTCTAAAAGTAAAATATAAAAAATTAAATATAAACTTTTATATTTTGATAATAACTATAATTTATATAATTATAATCTTTAAATATTAATTATTAAAAAATCTAATTTACTGGTAGTTAAGCTTTGTATTTAAATAAATAATTATAATATTTTTTAATTTATATTATAATTTTTTATTATATTTAAAAAGTCTTTTCTTTATATTTATAATTATACTATTTTATAATTATTTTTTATTTTGTTTAATAAGTTTTAAATATTTTTTTAATATTAATAAAAGTATTTATTTACGTTTTTACCACAGGTGCTTTATTAAAAGAAAATTATGAATTTATGTTAATTTATAATTAAAATATAAAATTTATTAGTATTTCATAAAATATTATTTTTATAATATTATAAATTATATTAATATAGGATATCTAACTTATTAGAAGCTATTAAATCTAATTATTTTATAAAAGATTTAAATAAGCTAATAAATAATATTTAAAAATCTGATTTTAATACTTTGTTTATCTATTTATTTAAAAATAATACATTATTAATAAGTTCTTATAGATATTTATATAATAATACAGAGTTATCTAATATTTATCTATAAAGATAATTTTTCTGTCAGTAACTAATTTCTTTATATTTTTAAAGATAAATATAATATATTTATACATTAGCTCTGTAAGTTTTAAAATTATGATATTTCTTTAATACAATAAATAAAATATAAATTTAATATATATATTTATTATTATTAATTTATATTATAGATTTTTCCTTGCTATTTCTTTAGAAATAAATCTATAATATAATTTATAATTATTATTTTATTAAATTTATTAGATTATAATAACAGCTCCAGCTTACTATATAATATATAATAATGAATTTAGAATTTATAATAGACATTATCTATTTTTCTATATTTTTCTATATTTTTCTATTTTAATATATATATTATGCTACTAATACTTATATTAAATATTTTATAATATATATTATTCTTAGTAATAGCTGCTTTTTGGTATATTATAATTTATTTATAATATTTTTTATCTTACTGCTGAGCTAGCCAGGATTATCATATATGTACCTTTTTAAATAAATTTATTTTATTTATTTTCCAGATTAAATTACTTGATATTTTTTATAAGAATCCTAATTTTTTATTTTTATATTTATGAATTTTTTTCCTGTAATTTACTTAATATTTATTATATTATATATCGTAATAATATTCTTATATATTTATAGAATTATGAAAAAATATATTAGATATATAAATAATACTAGATCATTTAAAAAATACCAGCTAATAATGAAGATTTTTAAATATAAATTCTAAATATAAAAAATATATTACTTAGAATTTGAAATTAGGCCGGAGGAAGTCTCAATAAAAAGATAAATCAATATAATTTAATTATAATTAAAATTTAAAACTATATATTAAATCCTGGTTTTTATAAAATTTATAAATTTTTATAAATAATTTATTAAAGATTATTTTTATATTACTTTTCCTCTCACGGAATTTATAAACTAAAGAAAAAAGAAAAAAAGTCGGGACTTTTTATAATATCAAAATAAAATTATTAATAATATATATTTTTAATTAATCTTTAAACCTTCCAGCTGATATAAAAAGAATATTTAAAAAATATTTAATTTTTTAAAATAAATTGTTTTTATAGTATTTTAATCCAGAACTATAAATTATATTTAATATAAAACGTTTAAATTTTATAATCAGTATAATTATAATATAATTATAAATAAAAGAAATCTAGTATTTTATAATATTTTTCTCAAGAAAAATAATAGATATAAAGTATAAATATTTTATAAATAATTAGAAATTGCTTATAAAGTATTTGAATAATAATATTATTATTTAAAAGAAAATAAATTCTTAATTATAATAAAATTTAGTTATATTAATCTTAGAATCTTTGTAAGTCCTGTACTTAAGAAGTTAAGTTTCTAGTAAATTAAATAAATAAAATTATTTATAATATTTAATTTTATAATTAAATACTAGTCTAGAAAAAAGAATTTTATAAATATATCTAATTAATATCTAGATTTTATTTTCTTATTAGAAAAGATAAAATAGAATTTACTATTATTTACTTGATAAATAAAATTATTAAAAAGCTTTATAAATTTCAAAATAGAAATAAATTTTTTAGAGAAATACTAGCAGGAAATAACTTAAGTAATTATATAAAAAATTAAATAAATATTAAAATATATATTTATAAAAGAGAGTACCTGCAGGCATTAAATATATTTATAAAATAAAAAAATGCAATAATAATATAGGAATTTTATATCTCCTGATATTAGCAATCTATATATATATAATAATTAAATCCAAGACAGTATATTTTAACTTAAAGAATTTTATGATAAAACTGCTTTATACAATACTAATTACCAAATATATAATTTATATAGCTCTGGAATATAATTGATGTATTAATTAAATTAAATAATATAATAATATAATTATAATAATTATAACAAGTACAGAAGACAGTCTTGTATTTATTATTTTTTATTTAGATATAATAGTAGATATTATATAAGTTAAATTTAATAAAAATCTCTATTTTATTAAAATAATATATTATCTCACTGATTAATAAAAAAGAATAGTCATTTTTAATAATAATTATATTCAATCTCTAGTAATCTATACAAAGACATAATATATTATTTTTTTTAAAAAAAACTAATAAGATAGACATACCTGCTGAGCTTTAAAATGAATAAATTTAGTTTTATTATAATATACTTATAATATATTTATATAGAGTTTAGAGCCTAGTTTCTGAAAAATTATAAATTAATCCATATGAAAATAATCCCTATTTTTAATTTAATTATATAGTTATGACTAGAATGTGATACTAAAATATTTATTTATTTTTTTTTAAAAAAAGAAATATTTGTAAAATTATTATATTTATCTGGAAACCCTAATATAGAACCTTTTTTATAATATTTATTTTATTATTATATTTTACTACTTATAAATAAATATCTGAATTTATATAAATTTATATTAAATAAATACAAACTTCTTTCTTGATAGCAGCACTGATATTTTTTTATTGATTATTTTAAAATATATTTTCTTTATATAATAGCACCAGTTTTTTATAAATAAGTATTTAGATTTTGGCTTTACAGCTGAAATATATTTAATATTATATTATAATCTTATATATTGTGATAGAACAGATCGGTGAACCAGCTGACTGCAGCCAAAGGCATTAGAATAATGTATTATAAGGGTCATCAGGGTCATGAGGTCATCAATAGTGATTCTTGAGTATTCTGTTCAGTATATAGTAGTAATCTTTATTAATCTATTACTAATTCTTAAGAAATCAGTTTATTCCGTGAATATAGACTACCTTGTTGTTATTCTATGAATTTATAATATTTTATAATAAATTTTTTACCTGGTTGACAGGCTTTCTATTCTAATAAGTAGATTTTATTATATTTTAATCTTTTCTACTTTAATTATCTAAGAAAAAGATTATTTTTTAAAGATAGCTTTGAACCAGAGGCAAACTATAAATAAATTAATTCTGAATAATTTTTTATTATTATTTTTATTATTAAAGAAATATAATTATTTTAAACTAGATTTATTAATTTAAAGAGACAAATATTCTGAAATAGAAGATTATTTATTTATAAAAAAATTAATCTTCTATTAAATTATTTATAAAATTCTTTTAATTATTATCTAAATTATCCTCGAAATAAGACAAAAGTAAGATTAAATTTAAAGATATTTCTTAATTTATTTTATATTTCAATCTTTAAAAGTACTAGAAATAGATTATTAATCTAGAATATTTATTCTAGAGTACTTTTAAGAAGTATATTACTAAGAAATAAAAAATAATTATTATTATTATATATATAGATTAATCCTGTAAACAGAGATAGTATTAATATATTAATAAAAATTTTTAGAAAAAAAATAAAATCTTGAGATTTCATAGTCCAGGTTTATTAAATAGATTCTTAGTCTTATTAAAAATATTATTATTTTATAATCTGATACTATAATTTAAATAAAATATATTTATTAACAATATAGTCAAGATCTGCAGGAGTTTTATATTTATTTTAATATATTAAAATAATATTTTTCCTGCTAGAAAGAGAAGAAATAAGCTTTATTTTACTTTATTAAATTATTTTTTAATTTTAATTAATATATTTATAAACATGTTCTCTATTTTTCTGAATAATAAGATAATATAATAATATTAGTTATATATTATTATAAACTTTAGAAAAATTAGAAATAAAAATAAAGTAATACTTTTCCTGTCAAGCTATTTTTTAAATAATTAAATAAAGATTAATCTCTTTTACTGCAGGAGAAAATGCTACTGAATCAGTTTTAAAACTTTATTAAAAAAAATCTATTATAATACTTTATATATAATAATATTAAATATTTTATAAATTAACACTCCTGGAAGAATTAAAAGATTTAATTAATAAAAATATCTTAATACTTTATTAATCCAAAGAGAAAAGTAGAAGAATTAAAATAATTCTTATAATTTTAATTTTATTACCTGAAATAAAAACTATATATTATTTTTATATTTTTATCTGTATTTAAGAAGCCCTCAAAATCTTTATAAATCTTAATAATTATATAAAAATAGATATTATTAGCTATTAATTTACTGAGATTTATTATTTTTAAGATATATTTAATACAGCTTCCAGGATTAAGACTATTAATTAGATTTTGATTTTTATTTATAAAATATAAAAAATATTTATTATTATTATAGATTTACAAGATACTACCTGTATCTTTAAATATTATTATATAAGAATTAATAGAGATTTAAGATTTCAAAATAGTTCTGTATTATTACTAATAATTATTCTTTAAAATTTATATATTAATTTATTATTATAAAATTATTAATAATAATTTTATATATTTTCTATCTCTCTTTTTTCAATTATTTAATTTACTAAGAAATCTTATAACTGTGTATAAGTATATACTGTAATTATATTTTTAAAAATATTTAATTATTAAAAAAGAAAAATAATAATAAATCTTTTAAATCTGATATAATCTCTATTAAATTATAATTATTCTAAAATATATTCTTTATAAATTTCTTATAATAACTTTTTTCCTTAAGAACTAGTAAATTATATTATTAATTTCCAATTTAAAGAATTATTTTTATATAATCTGATTTATTCTCTTTCTGAAATAAAATTTAAGATTCTTAAGAGATATATTAATAAAAATCTTTATCTAGACTATATCAGATCTTTTAAAAATTTTATAGATATATTTATTTTTTTTTATATTTAAAAAAAATAATAATTTATATCTTTATGTAGACTATCAAGAACTTAATAAGATTTTTATTAAAAATTATTATTTTTTATTCTTTATTTTAAAGATATTAGATTAAGTATCTAAGGCTAAATACTTCTTTAAAATTAATATTAAAAATATATATTATTATATCTATATTAAAGAAGAAGATAAATAAAAAATAGCTTTTTATATTTAATATAATTATTTTAAGATATAATTATATTTTTTAGGTTTACTAATATTCTAGCTATATTTTAAAATTATATATATATAATATTATAAGGACTTCTTAATAACTTTTATATAATTTATTTTAATAATATTCTTATCTTTTTATTAGATTAAGACTTTTATATTTATTATATTCAGTAGATGTTAGAAAGACTTTAAAACATTTAATTTTATATTAAATTTTTAAATATTTCTTCTACCAGTCTTAGATTAAATTTCTAGATTATGTTATTAATATTTATAATATTTTCATGGACTCCCAGCGGGTAAATAATATTATTTTATAAATTTTATCTAGAAATTATTATAATATCTAAGTCTTTCTTAGATTCTGTAATTTTTATTAAAGATTTATTTAAAATTATTTCTATATAATTTTATCTCTTATATCTCTACTTCGCGGAGTAGTTAATAGATAAAAACTAGATATTTTATAATTAAATTTTATTAAAAAATAGTATTTTACAGGCTTATTACTGTATTTTAATAAGTATTTTTATTAGTTTACTTTAATCTTATTAAATCTTATTATTTTAAAATTAATATTTTAAATAAAAATATAAGCAGCATCCTATCTTAATCTGATATAAAAAATATATTTTATTCTATTATTTTTTAGTCTTATAAATTCTCTGGTATTAAGTTAAATTATAATATTTTAAATTAAGAATTTTTTATTATTATTTATTTTTTTAAATAATAGTAATAATATCAGAAAAAATCTTTATAAATAATTAAGATTCTTTCTAATTATTTTAATTTATAATTATTTATATAATAAATTAAGATTAATAGAAAGCAAGCTAGATAGCTTATATTTTTATTTTATTTAATTTTATTATTAAATATTAAACAGGAAAGTCTAATTTTAAAAATAAATCTTTAAAAAAGCCTGCAGGAATTTAAATTAAACTAGTTCTAAAAAAAATTTAATTCTGATTTAAGAGTATTTTGCAGGTATATTATCTTTTAAAATAAGAGATTTTATAAAATCCTAATTTAAATTTTATAATATATAAGAATATCCTGGGTTCAATACCTATATAATATTAAATTTAAAGAACTTTAATAATTAAGCTGATATAAAAACAGTTAACTAGATTATTTAAAAAATTTATTTAAAAAAATATTTATTCTTTAATTTATAATAATATAAATATATATTATTGAAATTTTATACTCAAAGAATAATAATCCTAAATTATAAGAGATAATTTTATAATTACAGATTAAAAATCCAGAGATATAAAGATGAAAAGTAGTTATTAAGTAAAAGTTATTAAAAAATAAATATTAAAATATTACTTTTTCTGAATACTTATATTTTAAAAATTATTTATATATTTCTTTCTCTAAATTATTGAGATAATAACTTATTAAATTATATTATAATAATTCTCTAGTAGGACACTTTGGAAAGACTTATATAAAGAAATTATTATAAAAAAAGTTTTACTGGAGTAGATTACAGTAAAATATTATTAAATATATTAAAATTTATTTAATCTATCAGGAAAATACTGATTATTAATTTTATTTTATTTTTTTTAAAGAATTATTAATAGATTTTATCATAGAATTATTATTTATTCTATAATATAAAACAGAAGTTGATAGCATTCTGGTTATGATTAATTAATTTTTAAAATATTATCTTTTTTTATTATCTTATTTATAATAATACTTTAAGCTTAGCAGAATTTTTTATTATAGAATTAAGCTTATTTTCAGACTTTTAAAAGAAATTATATCTGATTAAGATTTAATCTTTATTAATAAATTCTAGTTTATCTTAGTATATAATAGCTATATTATCTTGAAATTATTAATTATATTTTATTTATGAATTAATAATTAAATAAAACAGGTAAATCAAACTCTAGAATATTGTTTAAAATATTACTTATAGAAATTTAATATAAACTAGCCTATAATAGTATTATTTATTTAATTTATTTATAATAATATAAATAATACAACTATTAGATAAAATTCTAATAATATTTTATATAAATACTTTCCAGACTTTTATATTAGAATCAAGAATAATTCTCTAGAAAAGATTCTGGCTATACAGAATAAATTATTTTAATTTTAAAAAATCTGAGAACAGCTACAGAATATCTAGTAAAAAATTATAAAAAATAATAAAAATATTATAATAAATATTATAAACTATTTTATTTTAATAAAAAGAATTTAATAAAGTTATTAATCTAGAATTTATAGTTTAAGAAATTAAGAAAGCTAGTTCTAAAGTTTATAAAATCTTTTTAAATCTTTAAATATATTAGATCCCAAGTATATTAACTATATTTATCTAAGAAATATAAATAGATTTATAATATTTTTTATATTCTTTTCTAGAACCATGGAATACAAGTAAAAATAATCAAGAAATATTATTATTATTTAATCTTAAGAATAAGAATAAATAAAAAATTAAAAAAATTAAAGATTATTTATAATATAATAACATGGATTATTATCTGATTAAATAAAAGAATTAATTAAATAAATATAATTAATAAATCTTTAATATAAATATATTTAATATATCTCCATCTATTAAGAATTATTAAAAAAAATATAAAAAACTATATACAGCCAGAATATAATATTAAGATATTAAGAAATAATTATAATTATATTATTTATTATTTTTAGATCTGTCTAACGATATTAAACATTATAAATTCTTATTAATTATAATTAAATATATTAAAAAATATATTAAAAAACTTTATTATAAAATAACAGGCAGTATCTATATATATTCAATTAATATTTTTTTTAATATATTCTTAAAATACTATCAGAAACCAGGTATTTATTATCAATTTAAAAGATAAATAAAAAAAAGACTTTAAGAAAAAAAATCTGAGAATTTATATTTAATTCTTTATTATTATTTTTATTATCTAAGTTTTTTATAATATATATATTAAAATACTGGATACATACTCCAGTCTTAATAATATTAATAAAGTTATAAAAGACTAAGATTTAATTAATATAATTAATATTTCCAGGAAGAAAGTATAAAAATAATTTTATTTTATATTATTATTATATTTTAACAGAAATATTTAGACCAGGATAAGAAACTGACTAAATTAAAAAAAATATAATATAATATAAGAAATTTATTATATTTAATAATATATTTTTATAAGATCTTGAATAATTAGTTATTATATTTTATAAATTCTTATTAGATTTTATAATTTATATATTTAATAATCTTGGAAATCTTCAGACTAAACTTATAAATATAAATTTTCTTTATATTATTAAGTATATTAGATAAGGCAAGGACTTTTTCTTAAATTATTCATTTTATATTTTTATTTTAATATTTCTATTTTAATATATTAGTTATTTATTTAATAATTATTATTAAATTATAAATATTTTCCAGAATCTCTACTATTATTTAAGTATATTAATTAATAATCTTTTAAATAATTATATAAAATATACAGATTTGTATAACTTCTTTATATCAGATAAAAATAATATAAGATAAAGATCTATGTATTCATAGAATAACTAATATTATAAATTATATTTTTAATTAAATTAAAGTTTTTATTAATATATCAGAGATAATATATATAAAAATTATAATAAATTTTAATAAATATATATTATATCAGGCAGCAGGATTTACCAGATATTTTAATTAAAATATAATAGAAATTAATAATAATAAAAAAGTATTAATAAAAATAAGATTATAATTATAAAATACTAATAAAAATAAAAGAAAATATAATAGTAGAATAAATAATATAATAAATAAAAAAAGAAAACAGGATATAAGAAAAAAAGATAAAAAAAAATAAAAATAAAGAAAAAATAATATATAAAAAAAATTCTTATTTATATTATAAGATAAATAAATAATATAAATCCTAGTATAAACCAGACTAATATTACTGATATATATAAATTTTAATATATTTTATATTAGTATTATATCAGTTTTATAAGTCTTTTATTTTAATTATTTTATCATTTAATAACTTCCCGCTGTTATTATCTTATCTAGTAATTATAAGATTATTTTTATTTATATTAATCTAGGCAGTTTAGCTCAGTAAAAGAAATATTATTTATAATAAAATAAATTAATAAACCGGCTGACCGCAGCTAAAGATATTAAAATAATATATTATAAGAGTTATCAGGATTGTGAGATTATTAATAGTAATTTTTAAGTATTTTATTTAATATATAATAATAATCTTTATTAATCTACTACTGATCTCTAAGGGATCAGTCTACTCCGTGGATATAGATTATCTTGTTATTATTCTATGAATCTATAGTATTTCATAGCAGATTCCTTACCTGGTTAACAGGCTTTCTATCCTGACAAGTAGATCCTATCACATATATTTATAGTATTAAATTATTATTACTTTATTTTTTTCTAATTTTTATAATTCATAATACTGACTATAAGATTATATTATTTATATAAAAATATAAAATATTTATCTAAAGCTCTTATATAATAAAAAATTTAATTTAATAAATCTAGTTATTATTTTCCTTATAACTGATTAATAAAATATTTTTATATATTATAATTTATTAAAATATATATAAGTACAGGTTCTTTAGATATATTAATTATTTTTTATATATGAATATAATTAAATATTTTTATAACTAAAATTCTAGTACTGCTATTGAATATAAAATTAAAATATTTATATTTGTATTTATATTTTAATAATACTGGTTCACATCTCTTCATAAATTTATAAAATTAGTAAATTATTAAAGAAGAAAATTATAATATTTTAAAAAAAATCAAAACAGATTATCTGCTAGTAAATATTGTATTATTATATTATTTTTATTAAAGAAAAAACAGAAAATATAGATAAAAATAATATTCATTATTTTTAAATCATTTTAAATATAATAATATATATTTTTATCTATATTTTCTGTTTATAAGCTATATAAATATAGTATTTAATAATTTTTTAATAATTTTTTTATTTATCACGGGTCTGGCTGGTAATTTTATTATATATATAAAATTTTCTTTATATCTTTTTCAAGATTTTCTCTGCTGTAAAGAACTGGTAGAAAAATTTTATAATTTAAAATATCATTATTTTATGTTTCTTATTATCTTATCTAGATCTGTGAGTTATTTTTATAAATATAATTTTTAACTAGATTTTTTTCTTATATAATTATTATTTTAGTATAATAATATTTCTATTTTTGAAGAGTTTATATAATTTAGAGATCCTACTAGTTTTAGTATTAATTAAATATTTACTATTTATAGTTTCAGTTCTTAAAAGAGATCTTGTGATAAGATTATTTAAATTTTTTTAAAAATCTTTTACTAATATAAGATTTTAAATATAAGATTTTTTGTTTAGATCTTCTTTTAATAAAATAATAATCAGGATTATTAGAAGTAATATAAAAAATATTTAACTTAATTATATATATAAATATTAGTTATCATTTAATTTAAGATTGATTACTAGTATCCTGCAGTATTAGAAAGACTAGTAAAATATAAATAAAAGTAAATTATATAATCTCGCCTAATTTATATGATTTCGATTGTGTATTACTTATATAATCTGCTCAGTGCTGGATTATAGTAAGCCAGCGGATCTACTCTAATAATAACTAATGTTATTACAGCTGTTATAATATAGAATAAATAACTTGTATTGAAAAATATTTAAACTTTGTTGGGAATTTAAGATCACCTTTTTTAGACTATAGAATTATATATAAAGAATTTTATTTATTTTAGTTCCTTTACATAATTCTTACAGTAACTGTGATAGGATCTACTTGTCAGGGTAGAAAGCCTGTTAACTAGGTAAGGAATCAACCACTAAACACAATGGAATTGTCTAGTAATGATAAAGGTAGTCTATATCTATAAGATAAACTAATCCTTGAGGGATCAGTAGTCCCTTACAGAGAAATTAATATTTTTTAGATATTAATAGGATGCAGAATCATTATTAATAATCTTATAATTCTCATGATTACTTTAATAAATTATTCTAATATCTTTGACTGCAGTTACTAGTTTACTGATCTATTCTATTATAAATAATGTTTTTTTTGCTGAGCCGAACTGCCTAGATTAGTATATATAAAAATAATCTCATGATTATCTGATAAGATAATAATAACAGGAAGTTATTAAATAATAGAATAATTAAGATAAAAGACTTATAGAGCCAGTATAATATTAATATAAGATATATTAGAATCTGTATATATCAGTGATATTAATCTAGTTTATATTAAGATTTATATTATTTACTTATCTTATAATATAAATAAGAATTTTTTTTATATATTATCTCTTCTTTTTCTTTATCTTATTTTCTTATCTGTATTTTGTTGCTTTCTTTTATTTATTATATTATTTATTATATTATTTATTTTATTTTTATATTTTTTTTTATTTTTATTAGTATTTTAAAATCATAATCTTATTTTCATTGATATCTTTTTATTATTGTTAGTTTTTATTACTTTTTAACTAAGATATCTAGAGAAGTCTACTACCTGATATAATATATATCTATTAAAATCTGCTATAATTTCTGTATATATTATTTTTAATATATTAATAATAACTTTAATCTAATTAAAGATACAGTTTATAATATCAGCTGTTTTATAAATATATAAGTCTTTATCTTATATTATTTTTATTCTAATATTTAAAAGTTATATAAATCTGTACATCTTCTATAATTAATTAAGAAACTAATAGTTAATATACTTAGATAATAGTAGAAGTTCTGAAAAATATTTATAATTTAGTAATAATTATTAAATAGACAGCTAGCGTGTTAGAACAGGAGTATTAAAATAAAAATATAAAACTAGTAATTTAAAAGAAAATCTTTATTTTATTTATTATATTTAATAATACAGAGGGAGTCCATGCCTGTAAGTTTTATATAAAGAATTTTAAGACTGTTAAATATATAAGTTATAAGATCTTGATAAGAATATATAAAATATAATAATTAATTATTTAAGATATTATAAAAATATACTACTGAGTATAATGAATTTCTTATATTATATTATTCTTTTCTAGCTTAATTAATTTCTTATTCTAATCTAAATATTTTTATTAAGATATAATAATAATATAAGACAGAATTACTCTTATATTTTTTTTCTAATAATATTAGTTATATTAATTAAATCTTAATTCTTTATAATTTTATTAATATTATTAAAACTGCAGCATGCATCCAGTATTCTGATATATAAGTTATAAAAGATTCAGATAATAAAAATAATAATAAAAAATTAAATATAAATCCTTGAATTCTTTATCTTAAGATTTTCTTTTTTATTTATATTCTAGATTTATAATAGATGCCTGGATCCTGATAATATTTTAAAAATATATTAAAGAAAATACTAGTTGGATATATATGAGTACCACCTGTTATTTTATAATAGAAAAACTTTTTAATATATTTTTTAATATATTCAGTTATAATTAATAGAAATATATAAAGTTTAATATAATTAGACAGATCTGAAGATAATAAATAATATAATTATAATTATTTTTTAGTATTTTAATATTATATCCTGATTATATATAGCTTTTTATATTTTTTTTAATAATTCTTGATAGATTCAGGTGCATTAAATATATTTATATTAAAAATCTATTAATTATATTTATTTAGCTAGTTTTTTTACTTAATTAAGTAATAATCTTGATTTTTATAATATTAATAATCTTTGACTTTCTTAATCTTTTATTTATTATTATTATCTAGTTTTGGCATCGGGAGTAGTTCTTTATAATATTTTTTAGTATTTTACAGTTTTAATAAGAAAATATAAAATATGTTCTGAATTTATCTATATTTTTTAAGTAGATATAAGTAATACACCTAGAATCTGATATATTTAAGAATCTGAAAAGATTTTATAAACTTCAGAATTAATTTTCTTGATTCTTTAAGTTATAAATTCTGGATTAATAATTTTATTAAACTTTTTTTCTTAAAAAAGAATGGTCTTCTGTATTTATTATAATATTTTTTTTATTTTTTTATAATTATTTACTATATTTTTTATAACTGTTCTTTTATTTTTTTAAATTTCTTAATCTTATTCTATACAGCTGGAATCTCTTACTATTAAGAATTATTTTTAATTCTAAGATAAAAATCTGGTAAATAATTATATAAAATATTATAAGATAATAAGCCTGTGGTTATATTTTTTATATTATTATAAATAAATTAAGTAATTAGTAATATAGCAGACTAGTTAATATTAAATTAACTAGAATAATATTAAAGATAATATTTAAGAATTTAGTTTATTTATTTTATTTAGCTATTAATTTATAGATAAAATATTATTAAAAATTTCAAGATTATATAACTGTTATAAACTAAATTTAACTAGAATTTACTAGTAAAAATTAATTTTTAATCAGATATAATGTCTGTTAAAAGTCTGAAGACTAATTTAATTTATTTATAAAATAATTTAATAAAATCTAGAGCAGTTATTATAGATAGAATAATAAAGAAAAAACAGTATTTCAAGAATTAATTAATAATAATAAGAATAGTATTAATAATTTTTCTATATTAAATAACTGGAGATAGTCTTATAATAAAATCTATTATTGATTTAATAAAGAGATAAGATAAAATCAATAATAATTTAAGATTTCTATATAGTTAATACTTTAAAGTAATATTATTTTAATATATTAAATAAGTTTAGATATATTTAACTATATTATAATATAATCTATTTTAATAGAATTTTCTTTATAATAGTATTTTTATTTATATTTTCCTGAAATATCTTATTAACAGGTCATTATAATATAGATAAATAAATATCTAGTATAATATCTCAGATAAAAAAATATAATAATAATTTTTAAAATATAAATAGTCTATAATTTTAATTATTTAGTATTTTTAGTCTGGTTATTCTTTCTAAACAGTAGTTTTTTATTATTATATTTCTAGATCTTTATTCTGTAAATATAAGATTATCTCTTAGAACTTAGAATTATATATATCTAAGTACAGAATTTCTATAATATATATTTATAATACTATAGATTAAGAAATAAATCTTTCTTAAAATAAGTTTTTTTAAATAATCTAGTTAGTTGTTTCTATACCAGCTTAATTATTAGAATTCTTTAAGCTTAATATAATACAGATATCAAATCTAGGATAATCCTGTATATTTTAAGATTTAAACTAGAATTTCTTTTTAACTAAGTCTTTTATTATCAGAAATAATATATTTATAAATCATTCTTAAATCAAGATCAATAATTTCTTTTAAAAAATAAGCTTTACTTAGAATTTAAAAGATATTCTAGAGAATCTGTCTACTAGATTTAATTTTCCTGTTCTATATTTAATAATAAAATTATAAGAAATCAGATTTATAAGCTATTAGATTTATTTTTTATTAATTCTAGTTTAATATATAAAGAATTACAAGTTAGAATAATCAGATAAGACTTTAATAGTTTAGAAAGTATCTTTGAAATATTATTATTATTATTTAAAGGAATAAATAATGGTAAATAATTCTTAATCTAGAATATTATAATTTAATTTAATGCTAGAGAACTTATAAGACTAGAAAATAATTAAATAAAATATATTTTTATTATTAAATTAGAATAAGATACTGCTTATCTCTTTCTTTAATATATTAGTTTCTAAATATCAGGATTTCATAGAATTAAAGTATATTAATAGAAATACTTATTAAAAGATAATAATTAAACAGTAAAAAACAAGCTGCTTATATAGATTTAAATAGATTTTTCTAGATTTTTAATTATTAATTACTCCATGAAATAAAGAGATAAGAGATAAGATAATTTATAAATAATTTTAAATAAATTAATAGTAGAAGTTACAGAATCCTAGAAAGATCTGGATATTATAGTAACTTTTAGGAATTAGCTATAAAATAATATTATTTCTTTATTAAAAATCCATAGATACTCTATCAGTATTAATAATATATTCTAGGAATTTAACTTAGGATTAATAAAATAAATACTTAGATAATTTTATATAAAGTTAAGCTTCTTAGAGTCTAATATTTAATAAATATATCTTATATAAGATTCTTTATCTGGTAAAAAAAAGAATATTATTTAAATATATTATATAAAAGTTATTAAGAAGTCCACAAAGTATTATATATATATAGTTTTAGAATATTACAAAGATATTAATTAATCTGAATAATATAATAATATATTTAAAGTAATTATATTAAATATAAAATATTATTTTCTATTTATTATCTTTCTTAATACAGATCTGATAGTAAGTATTCTTGATATTAATTTTTAAAAAAATATTTATTATTTAAGATTTTATCAAGAATCTCTGAAATAAGAGATAAAGAATAATAATTCTTAAGAAAAATCTTATTAAGATCTCTGTAATTTATATAAAGATATAAATTATTATTTTTTTTAAATATAAAAAGAATAAAGGTTCCTGCAGGACTCTTTAAAAATTAAATTTAATCTAATTTTAAATTCTCTTTAATATATTTTTATAAAATCTTAAATTTAGCTTCTGATAAAGAATATATAGAATTATAAGAAAATATTTTATTAAATTTAATATTAATAGCATGGTCTGCAGAACTATAAAAAGAAAATTAATAAAAGAAATCTTTAAAAAATATATCTCAGAATTCCTGGAGTTTAATTAGAATTATCTTTAGATTTAAAAATAAATTAAAAGATTTTTCTTCTAGTAGCTAAATATCTTTAGAAAGCTTGATAATAATATATACTTTTATTAAATTCCAGATTACTTTATTAAATTAAACAGTAGAAAGAAAAAAGATAAATAATATATTAAATTATTATTATTAATTCTATATTAATAGATTAATATAGAGATCTTAAAATATAATTATTAATAATAAAATCAGGCTGCTCTTTAAACAAGAATCTTAATTAATTTTTATATAATATTATTTAAAAGTATAAAAACTTTTCTATAAATTAATAGTAGTAATAAAGACTTTTTATATATTATAAATAAAAATAATAATTTAGTTAATAGCTTTAATTCTAGATATAATAACTAGAATATATTAAAGATAATATATCTTAGTAAATTAATAATTAATAATATTTATTTTAGTATAATTATCTAAGTCTATAAATATTTCGAGACTGTTTTAAACATGAATAAGAATATAAAAATAATAAATAATTCTTTTTATAAATAAAAAAGTTAAAATTATAAGTCTTATTTTAACTTCTCTACTTTTCCCTCAGAGTCTGATAAATATTAATAGATTTTAATAGATTAAATTTTCTTACTTTTAGTAGAATATTAATTTATAAGATACTGAGTACTATTATATATAAAATATTATAATTAATTATTATTTTTTTTAATAGAATTTTTCTTACAGTTTAATGCATCTTCTTTAATTAGTCTATTAGAATAATTTTAAAGATATTTATATAATTTATAGATATTAAATTAATTATTTTTTTACTTATATTTCTGTCTATTACTCTATAATTTATAATAATAAATAATAATAATTATTATTTTATCCTGTTCTTCTGGTAAATAGAAAATATATTTTTAAATATAATAATTAAAATTAGATAATAATTTAATAAAATATAATAAAGCTTTTTCTTTCTCTGTTTAATAAGGAAAGTATTATTTTAAAATATTAAAATAAGTATAAAATTCTCTTAGATCTTAATTATATCACTGATAAGTCTGTTTAAATTAAATTATAGTATTAGATTAAAGAATAATAATATTCTAGATTAAAATAAGAGTTTAATTCTTAAATTAAGGCCATGATTTCTTAAAAAATTATTTTACTTTTAGATTCTTATTATTAATAAAATAATACTATCTCTGCCTACACACAGGATCTATATAATTAATAATAATAAATATTTTATATTTCTTTAATAAATATTTCTTAAAAACTTCTTGAAATATGTATTCCAGATCAGTAATTTATTTTTAATATTTTTAAAGATTAAGATTTAAGATAAAGCAGGAGATATTTTTAAATTTAATCTTTTTCTTATTTTTTTCTAATTCAGAAGAAGATTAATAGTATTTAAAAAAAATTTTACCTGGGAAATTATTCTTCTAGAGATAAGCTATTCTTTTTTATAAATTAATAATTTATTCTAATTAATAGATATAATCTTTTAATTATTAGATTTTCTCAGCGGTGGAAATAGTATTTAATAATAATTCTAGATTAATATAATTATTAAATATTTTTTTTTTATTATCTTCAAGGGGTGGCATCTTTCTTAGATAATTAAAATAGAAAAAATCAGAATATAATAGAATCTACTTATCAGAATAGAAAGTCTGTTAACTAGGTAAGAAATTAACTATTAAATATAATAAAATTATCTAGTAATAACAAAGATAGTCTATATCCATGAGATAGACTGATTTTTAAGGAATCAGTAGTCTCTTACAGAAAAATCAATATCTTTTAAATATTAATAGAATACAGAATTATTATTAATAATCTCATGACTCTTATGATCACTTTAATATGTCATTCCGATGCCTTTGGCTGCGGTCACCGGTTTACCGACCCGTTCTATCACAGTAACTCAATGGGGCTGAGAGCCTGAGACTCATAATCTTATACTAAATATTATAGATAATAATATTCTGCTAACTGGGAATAGCTTATTCTAATAAAAAAACAATATCAAGCAATATTTGGAGATATATAGCCAGATTATAGAGTATAAAACCTATTTGTTATTGTTTATTTTGCTTTATTTACTTATTTTTATTATTTATATATTATTTCTTATATATCTTTCTTTCTCTTCTTATGATTAATATTCTATTTTATAAATGCTAATCTAGATAGATTTGATTGGACCTTATGCTAAGTTTACTGATAAAAAGTTCTAGTCTTTTTACTATCTGAAGTATACTAGATTAAATTCTGATAGTAGCCAAGGCAGACGGGAATAATCACATAGAAAACCTTAAATCAATCTAAGGTTTATATGAATCATATATGTCCTGAGCTGATAAGCTCATAATACTCGTCTTTTACCAGATAGCTGAGTAGTTTGAATCTAGAGTATTTAGATTTGGTTCCTGACAGCTGCCCCACATCTAACAGTAAGGTACCCGACCATCACAGTCTCCCCGATGGTATGCGAGAAGCATCACACCAAGTTGGACCAAAGGAAGCTATGCCACGAATACCCAGTAGAACAATTCTCGATGCACATCGACAGGATCATCTTCTTCCATTGCTTCTACAGGAATGTCGCTCCCTTGATCTGGCCAAAAGTGAATTGGGCTGGATGAGGAATCGGGCTGTTTCTAAAGCCCAGTCAAACCCTTTAAGAATTGAGACCACCAAACCCAAACTTCACCAGGGATGGCGAAGTACTCTGAGATCAATGTGCCGGGCACGGTCTCGAGGCCAACCTCTCCAGTACATACTTGGTGACCAGCCCTTTGGGGACTTGGACATCCTGTGTAGGAAAGAAGTCCTGATACCTAGGTACTTTGTACATGATCGACCATTCCTGTATAGAATGTGCTAAGTGGGTAATTATCTTTCTAGGCCCGAAACTGAGACATTCACCTTTCACGCTGCCAACCTGATTTCGCGCAATGTCGTCAATGCTAGTCAATCTCTGCTCAACCCTCATGCTATATCTGTACGTGTGATTGACCTGTGCACGGGAACAGGATGCATATCCCTCCTTTTGCATGCTCTTGTCGCGCCACATGTACAGCGCTTGTCCATCGTCGGGATTGATATTAGTACTACAGCAATTGAATTGGCGAGAAGGAATTTAATATACAATATCCGACAAGGAAAATTGTTGGATCGAGCGATGGCGGATATTACTTTCAGAAAAGGCAATGTCCTCTGCGGTGCACCTGTTGATGCATCGAATGTGGAGCAAGCTCTGGGCGATACTCCCGAATCAACGCTGCGTACAGCGTGCCATCTCGATGTGATCATATCAAACCCACCGTATATATCCGAGAAATCATATGGAAATGGGACCACTGCACGAAGTGTTCGGATGTACGAGCCGAGGATTGCATTGGTCCCTCCAGTGTTCGGTGACGCTCTGAAAATACCGCTGCACCAGCAGGAGGATATCTTTTACTACCATATTTTGTCACTTTCCTTCAAGATGAAGGTAAGACTTGTAATGCTCGAATGTGGTGACCATTCACAGGGTGAGCGTGTGGCAGCTTTGTGCCGTGCCTTGGCAGCACAATATCTACAAGTGGATGATTTGTGCATCAGTATTTGGCCAGCTAATGATGGGACTTTGAACAAGAGCGCTCATGAGGTTTCTGAGCCATGTATGGTTATAGTACAGAGACTTGGATTGGGGAATACTACGACCTGTGGTCAACCTCACCTCTGATTCGAAGTGAAAGCACATTGGCTCAGCATGATACAAAGTGGGGACCAAAGTGCAGTCAAGTCAATTAGATGACCGAGGACTCACTTGTATACTCTTCTATCGATAAGAAGGGAGCAAGCACTGTGCAGTAAGTGGGCTAATGGGGATTCAGAGCAAATACCCTATCATGATGTAGGGCAGCCTGGGTGCGATCCTTTGATACAATAAAAGGTTATTATACCATCCGTTGATGGAAGATTACACCGGTTATCCATGTTGACCGCTGCCATTATTCGTATGGATGCCCTAGGTGGTGACATTGGACAGGTCATAGAGTAATTGTTGGATATGAACACAATAATTACATGGGAGCTGTATAAATTGTGTTATAGTATCCGTGTTAAATCTATCAGGCCTCATGTTGATGAGACTCCCGCAGCCTATTGATACCATTTGCTACACGAACCGGGAAGTCACAGACCTGCGCCTCCCCCCGGCGTAAAAGAAGACGTTGTTTTGTCTCTACTCTTACCACAGGGACCAGTAAGTCCCATAAAAACAACGGTATCGCCAAAATATAGTCTGTTTTAATCATCGAGTTCGCGATACATACTCATAATCATAATATATATTCGGATCCTTCCGAGACCGTACAATATGTTTCACAATATGATAAAGTGTCCCACCAGGAACACAGAAAATAAGCGTCTGAAATCAAAAGCCATGGGTATCGCGAGTTAAAAGCATACCGAGTAGGCAAGGCCACTGGCGCATGTACAGAAGGGCAAGCCAGCATACAAAGAGGAGATGTTCAGTAAGTCACCTCCAAGTGAATGTGCATCAAGGAAGGTTAGAAACTCAGCATGTACCCAATCAGAGTAGCAGCAAAAGCTATAAGTTTTGCAGCGCCCATCAACCCTGCTGTAGCATGGCCTCCACTCGTTGCGGATGGAATGCTAGTGAAAGTTGCACCAGTCGGGCCACCAATCCTTGCACCAGAGCCATCAACTGCCACCGTCGTGACAGGATTAGCGACTTTAGTAGCCCCGGGCACAGAGTCTTCTCCTGTTCCAATTTCCAAGATGTCGTTTCCCGTCGCATCAAAGTTAGTGTTGGCGAGGGAAATCTCATTGTTCGCTAGGTCGTAGACAACGTACGCACTGCGTAAAAAGGTGTCCCCCAAGACAGCGGTACTATCACCAGCGGGGACAATTCCAAAGACACAAGCGCGTTCTCCGTCCTGAAATAAGAGATCGCCCACGTCGAGAACAAGCTCGTTTACCCCAACAGCAATAGTAGGCGATGAGAAAGTGTAGGTGATATTAGTGTTGTTTTGTGCCAGACTGCAAGGCACATAGCCAACACCAGAAGATTGTTCGTACACAACACTGAAATCATTATAGATGTCTTCGACGATGGAATCTGGAAGATATGTAAGGGAACTACCAGAATCAAGCAAAACGGCAGCCGGAAGGGCATCTGACGAGTAATTGCGACTGCTTGATCCCGAAGTGAAGCCGACTCCAGTAAGAGCGATTATGAATTCGGAATAGATGCCATTAACCTTCTGAATTGGAAGGGTTTGTAGTTCACCGTGATATTTCTTCGTATTTACGCCTCCAAAAAGAATGGAACCCGTATTAGCATCTAGATCGTTCAACCATAGGCTGTAGGCATTGGACTTTATCAGTCCATTTTTCACCATTGCCCTAGGAAGGTTAGGATAGGCGCTATCACCGAAGCGGCCGACTTGGACCTCATTCGAAGTATAGCCGATGCCCAAAACACCCTCTATAGACAGGAGTCAGTTGATGATACACAAAAACGAGCGCCTGTTGGCGCATGAGAATTTTGTAACTGGGAATTCCACGTACCGGAGGAACTTGATGAATACCCGATACCAAATTGGAAATCTTCCAACGTCGAACCACCTATATGGAGAGTATCGGTTGCGTAAACACCAGCCGCACCGGTTCCATCCGCATAGGATATATTGAAGTCAGACGAGACATATGTGTACGTTGTAGACTTGTCAGAATCGTAAGTGCCGGATGTACTGCACGGATCTGTCGACGAGGAGCAAAGCGTAGAATTCGCTGCGTTGCACCAAAGGTCACTGCTCCCAGTGTCCAAAACCAGTCGTAGGCTCTGTTCCGGCGTTCCAAGGGTTATATTACAGAAATAGAGCGTTTCCTTTCAATGACATGTAAGCCAACACGCACTGGTACAAATCCAGGATCCTTCGCATACCTCATTATCCAGGGCCTGAGAAACAGTGGTTGTATCTCGCTTGCGTCTTGCGCGGTCCCTCATTACAGGATCTGACACATCGTTGCGTTTGATATCTAGGGTCACAACAGCGGGCACTTCTCTTCGCTGAAGTATCAAGGCCTCTACTGTCTCGAGTGGAACAAAAGACACAGCAACCAAGAGAGACAGAACTCTCCACATTGTGTCCCCCACCCTTCTATCCTTTCTTCTCCGGGCTCAAAATCGCTCAGGTGCCGCAAAGTTGCGACTTTTAGTTTGTGGAATAAAATTCCAGTGTGGGCTCACTAATGGTGCTGGAAATGAGCTGGTACAGGGTGATTATTCCGGCGTTCGTTGGTTAGAGGGATAGGATAGGAGGTTGAAGCGGACTGTGACGATATTATATCGCAATAGAGAAAATCTAGTAATGAGAAAACGGATAGTTTCTGTTTTAGACCTCCACACATGCTTGAGGAGAGGGGGCATATTGCTATTATATTGGAACATTATGGGTAGTAGGCAGTAGGCACACTGGGTTTCAGTTGTTGGTCCGGGACTAGTCGGCTGATTGACTCGGGCCCAGATTTCCATGCCCCACTTATTCTAGGCTGAGCTCTCGGACAGGACAGTATTATTCTGCTGTCGTCATCATCTGTGGGTCCAAGAAGATACTAATTCCGGATCTCTTCTAGAGAGACGCATAAGCATACAGGGTGATTCAATTAAAATACAATGTAGTATTGTACACGGAGTACAGGATCCCATCATTGGTCCAAGATAGTACTTTGTACAAGCTACATAGCCTAAACTGCTACCAAGTGTCATGCCCAAATAGTGTAAGCTAAGAGACACCCTATTCTACGCCACAGTTGCTTCTTTATTGTGTTGGGTCTTGGCATACTACTGTTAGAAGTATGGACACGGAAGTTTCAATGGAACTGCCATTTGGGCGAAAACGGCACGCCCGGACGGATTTGGTTTGCAAGCCAATTCCGGCATTGATTCGGCTAGCTCGGGCGGGAAAGGAGAACCCTTAACAGTCTCAACTCTTCGGTTGCGCAAAATGTTTATGTAATGTTCCGCCGTAAACTGAGTAACTGGGCAGACGGATTGGAGAACACTGAAGTGTGTGTGGCAGGTGCGGTGTACACCGCCATGATCAGATTACCTTTTCCGCAGCCACAATCGACTGATAAAGGCTGTAACCGATATATCACGTGCGAGTCAATAATAAAGTTAGATGACTACTCATAGAGTTGAATTCTAGCTACCTAGTAGTCCTTTCATTTCTGTAACTGGTATGGCGGCCTTGGAGCACCCGTATATACTGCATGTACTGTGTATGTGGGCAGATCACTAGTGAATGCATGTTTGAAATCTGCATTTAGGTCTACAGTTTCTTAAGATAATAGTCAACTTTTGCACCTAGTGGTTGTTATAAAAGAAGCGTTTTCGAAGCTGAGATCCGTATGAAAAACGTCCTCGTATCATGGCTATGGATTTAATGTTGTTGGTGGGATGGACGCCACATTATACAACCAGTCTGCGCATATTGCTGTAGATATTGGCTATGCCGTTCACCCGCAGTACCGAATAATGTCGGATAGCCCACATGTTTACGTATACAACGAAGTAGCAAGGGATATAATTTGTCGTCATTTGAAGTGGAGCATGTGAGATGTACTGTGCGCCCTGAACATGCACGTGGTACGGGGAGTCTCATTAGCCTGTGTGCACTCAATGAGACTTCTGCCTTGCTGTCTTTTCGTATTGTAGTGATGTAGCATGCTGGCATAGGCAGCAGCGATGAAACATGTGTTCTGGCCCAGCGCTAACCGAAAAACCGAAATCCTGAAGCCTAAAAGAGCCGCCACCAATCATTGGTTGAACACAGTGTGTCAAGTCATATAAGCCTTACAACATCTGTTTGGCAAACTTCGTCGGTTATTCCTTGGGCAGCTCCTAGCATATATCAGAATATGATATGAATTAGTAACGCATGGTAATCACATTGCCAACAATCCTGCCAGCACGGCTAGTTCACCGGGAATCATATGTACATCTGGAGAAATGGGGGAGGGCTAGAGATTGGAGAAACAAGTGCGCAAACAGCGAGGACGTAATGGAAAGGCGTAACGGAACGTCGCACCAGAATATACCCTCACAAGCCCATAGCTTCTCTGACTCGTGTCATGGTCAGCTCAGCGTTGGCTCGAGCGGCTCGAGCACCTTTCTCTGATATGTCCTCAAGGTAGCCAGTCTTATCCTCCATCAGCGAGAAATATTTTTCTCTTATAGGCTGCAGGTGATTGGATATTTTATGGGCGAGGTTCTCTTTAAGTGCTCGCAGACTGGTTGACTGGAACTCCAGAACTAACTCTTCGCACGACCGTCCCTCGAAGTGGCTAAGAAGCTCCAGAAGATTAGAGACGCCCGGCCTGCGAAGAGGATCGTAAGTTATTGTTGTTTCAGAGTCAGTAAGCGCCGCTTTAAGCTTTTTGTGGATCTGGCCAGGTGAATCAGTGAGCAGGATTCTCGACCGTTCGTCTACATGAGATTTCGACATCTTCAATGTTGGCTCTTTGAGAGACATGACTCGTTTTGCAGGTGCTAATAGATGAAATTGAAGTTAGTCAATATTCTCTACCGCATGCAATGAAACCATCATAAAAAGGACACACATATAAGTGACTCTGGGGCTGGAAACACTGTGCCATAGACGTGGTTGAAGCTGTTTGCTATGTTTCTGGAAAACTCAAGGTGCTGTTTCTGGTCCTCTCCGACGGGAACATGTGTAGCTCTGGGTTGCGTTAGTGTGTGATCAAACTAAATGTCGTGATAACGAACCTGTGTACTAGTATGTCCGCCGCTTGGAGAACAGGATACGAGAAAAGGCCGAGTCGCAGCCTTGACCTGGCCTCTGAAGTATCTAGATTTGTGTCTTCAGGCAATTGGAGTTTGCTCTAATCCGTGTCAATGCTAAGGCTTTAACCTCCTCAGAAGATCCCCAACACTTTCTGTAATATTTTCATTGTCATGTGTGCTTACCTTCCACTGAGTCATTCGTGACAGGTATCCCATGGAGGCTACTGTGCACAGGATCCAGAACAATTCCGCATGCGCTGCTACCTAGTACTGTTTAGCGCAAGACTCTGTTAAAGCCAATTAATCACATACAGAACTTTGGTAGAATATGGTTGAGCGATCGGGGTCAAGGCCAGCAGCTACTAGAGTAGCAAGTGCCTCTTTTCTCCACTGTCTCAGCTGGGCGCTTTCTTGGGGTACTGTCAATGCATGCAGGTCAACTATGGAGAAGTACAAACTCGTCCCATCACTCGCGTCATCTTGTAGCTTTACCCATTCTCTTAGGGCACCCAGGTAATTCCCTAAATGCGGTACACCTGTGGGTTGAATCCCGGAGAAGATCGTTTTAGCAAAACGTGGTGAGCGTGGAGTTTGGCAACTACTCCATCTTCGGAAGCTGAAACTACTCGGCTTCCGACTCACAACCTCCAGTTGGGGCTGAATCGAACTAGGCCGATGAGCTATTGTCAGGATGCGGCTATACCGACATATGTTAACATGCATGGCTGTTCTTTTCATCACATGGAAGCCCGTCCCAAGGAGGTATATGTCCGAGGTTGTTTCGTGCTTTGCACAATTTCAGTCACGTGATTAACTAGACTACTAGTTGGCCCAGCTGTTGAATAAGATTGTCTAGTGGCTACTCAATGAATCTCATAAAGCACGTATAAGCCGCAACAAAAGACATGACACCAATACATCTGCCTTTCCCTAGCAAGAACTCATTATGGAAGGCTTATAGACAAAGCTATTATAAGAAGTGGGACTGTGGGAATTGGCAAATTCGTACAAGATGATGACAACTATGTGATATTATACAGAGTATTGGATGACATGGTGCTTATGCCTTGCGTGCTGTAGTTAAGGGGCCCTTGTATGCAACGAATCGTTCGTTGTCCAGGATATCCGAAATCGAGTCACAAGATGTTGCATCTTGCCGATGACCAAATTGTGAAAGGTAAGGCTGAAGCGACTTCTCGACTTCTGGAAGAGTGCTGTCCAAGTTTGCAGCTACGTCTGTGACCACGATATAGTTAGTGACGTGGCGAACAAAATCGAAGACAAAGCAAGGTAAGAATTGCAATATACCAAGGCTTTCATGTTCCCAAACATTTGCTTTCATGCCGACTCCGTAGAAAGCATGCTTGCGCAAGAATGCTAGCCATGTCTGTACAACCTGAGGGTTGCCGTCTTTGATTTGTACCAAGCGTCGGAGCGTAATCCTTTCGAAATTCTCCTGACTCTTTTTATGCACGAAGTTACTTCTAGGAACGGTCCATCGCTCAACAATTCGTGGCAGGGGCACCGGCCCCGAGACAGGGAGGTTCAGATAATAAGCCGCCCGCACAGCAAAATCGGCGAAAAATTCGACGTTCCGTACGCTGTAAGATCTCAACTGAAGATCACAAACTGGCAGGCCAAATTCGGCCTTCCTCCGGAGGGGTCGTAGGTACACAGCTTGAACGCTCCTGGGAAGTCGAGCCTTATCATTAATGCTCTCAAGGCGTTCTCTCCTAATCATGAGTGAGCGCATGTCATCGAGAGCAATTTATTGGAGATATGAATCAAAGTTCAGACCATTGTTTCGTTTGCGTCTCGGTCGAGTTCCTGTACGAACACACAAGTCAGCTCTTCGAAGTTGTTCAAGGTGGTCGTGAGAGCGCTAACAGTGCACTGGATTCAGCTGAGCCTGCTGGGTGGAGAGTATCGTTCGTTGACGGTGCATGATGGGTTATCCCAGAGGAAGTGCTGTAACCTCTAAAACCTGCTAGTAACTGAAAGCTGTTGGTATGGTTTCGCTAAAAGGGTAGGATGGGGTGACGAAAGATTACCTGGAACTGCCTGCCAGTGCATTTAAGTAGCCGAGGGTTGAGGGATAATGTCATGGTTGAAATCAATGTCTGGAAGAGTTGAATAAATGGAACACAAAGAACAATGCGCCAAATCCCTAGGTCCGTAGTATTGCAGGGACCTTGTACATACTCACTTGAATACCTACAATCTTTTTTCCATCAGGGCCCCAAGGATAGCGAGCGGAAGGCCACCCTTGATTGGCCACGAAAATTGACCGCCTTGCTTGCTCATCCGATCACATGACTATTTATCGGCATCTGATACTACTACTAGTTGTGGATGATAAATCGTGCGTTCTTGGGAATTAAGAGCACAGTCAAGTTGATCCTAACGCTGTAGATATATTTTATGGCCCCGGTGTACCCTTTTTGACAACCAACTTACCCACCACAACTACTATCGTGAAATTGGAGCGAGAATCATACTTCAAGCAATCATGGCATCCTCTCGCAGCTCATCATTTCAACATGCGAGTGAGGCATGCTCATTCCTGAAGGAACGCCTACCGGATTCATTGAAAGCACCTCGAGTTGCAATAATCTGTGGCTCTGGTTTGGGAGGGCTCGCAAGTACCATTGATCGCTTGCCTCAAGTCGATTTCGATTATGCTTCCATACCCCACTTTCCCCGTTCAACAGGTAGCCGTGTCCTCATAATTCGAAAGCCGTGACGCTTTACGCTCATTTATCAAGTTGCTGGCCATGCAGGAAAACTAGTCTTTGGACTACTCAGTGAAAATATACCTACAGTGTTGATGGTTGGCCGTGCTCAGTGAGGCTCCTCCATCAAAAGGGGTTATTTACTTAGCTTGCTAATAAAACTTTCCAAAAGTTATTACGAAGGGCATTCCATTGACCAAGTGACATTTCCTATACGTGTCTTCAAACTCTTGGGGGTTGACACAATAACCCGTCAGTTATATGCTCTTTCTTCGTCGAAGCCCAAGTGATGTACTACTGATAGTTTACTGGTTTATAGTAACCAACGCCGCCGGGGGACTGAATCCTGAATATATGGTAGGAGATATTGTTCTGCTGAATGATGTAAGTCTATCACTACTTGCCAGCATCCAAGCACAGGCTTAACACATTCAATTCTAGCACATATTCTTGGCTGGCCTGGCGGGGGTTCATCCACTACGCGGTCCGAACTCGGAGGAGTTTGGCCCCCGGTTTCCACCTCTATCAGATGCGTACGACCTTCAATTGCGTTGTAACGTCCACAAAGCATGGGCCAAGATAGTAAATGTAGAAAGCAAAAGAAGACTGCATGAGGGAGTGTATGCCTTCGTCGGGGGTCCAAGGTAAGCTTTGTCCATCTTGATGAGCTAATGACCAGAATTCTGAAGAATTCAGTTATGAGACCCGAGCAGAATGCCGCATGCTTCGCCAGCTAGGCGCCGATCTTGTCGGGATGTCGACCGTACCGGAGATTGTTGTTGCCAGGCATTGCGGGATTAGAGTCCTAGCTTTGAGCCTGGTAACGAATAACGCGGTTCTCTCACCAGTGCCTCGCGGAGACGACCACCGTCTTGATGGGAAAGATGTAGCAGAGCTCGGTGAGATTTTGCAAGAAGGAAAAGCGGACCATCAGGAAGTCCTTGAGGCAGGCCGCTCCGCTGCCACGGACATGCAGGTATGCACCGCATGACCCCCTCCAGTTTTCGCGCACTGATAGTAACTATCAATTCAAGAAGCTTGTTATACAAACCATCGCGGATGTCTTTCAGTCAGGCTCGTATGGAGGTACGATCGGTGGTCAGTGAGTCAGCGCGGATGGGGAGGACTATTTGAGCACTGGGGCACAACTAGACGCTCCGGCAATGTCAGAGACTTCAAATTAGGTTTCTTTTGTCCAGAGACTGGTCATTATGACTGTCTGAACAGAAGCCAATTCATTCACTTGCTCCTCGTGTTCCGTTTCGCTCGCAAATTGTTGTAGTAGGAACGTTTGCCGCTCTGCTTGAGAGACTGGATGTCCTTGTACTTAGCCTCAAATCGCTTGTTTCCTTGCTCCGCTGCCAGTGCTTCCTCAACGAAAGTCTTCTTTCTATCCCTTTTAGCGATGCGGCTACTGAAAAACTCAGTCGGACCTTCGATGATGGTTCCCACTTGAGAATACTGAGGAGGGCGTGCTTTGCCGCCCTCCTTCTTGTAATGCCTCTTTGGATCTAATACTGAGCGCATTCGAAGCAACTGCAGGTCTCTCTTGAGTTCTGTGGTCAACTCCGTCTTTGGAAGGTTGAACCAAGCGCTGCCAGCTGTGGGTTTGTCCTGAAAAGAAGACAAGTTAGCTATCGTCACCCATATAGGCAAAATAGCAGGATAGTAATGATGGGGATGATGCTCAGAGTAACTATGAAACAAAAATGTGTACTCTCATAGGCACAGCGCATCCCAGTACGGGATGTTTAGCTGCATCAAGCGCTTACGCGATGGGATTAATTTTCCTCATAGCATCCGTGACAAACGACACAACAAAGGTGTTCAAGGGGAAGTAACGCGTCTCACCTTGGAACTTGGCTTTGATTTAGATCCAGTCGGTCGCATCTCGAGTGGCGATCTGACGCTGGGGCTATTCATTGCTCCGATGGCATCATCCACAACTGCAACATCATCTTGTTGACGGACATATGGCCTTAGGGAGCCTCCTGGGGCCAACTTAGGGATACTAAGCAACAACAAATTAGCTTTCGAAGGCGTACAAATTTTGACGGGTACACATACTGAACTGAGGTTGCTTCCAAACCCACATTGGTCAAGCTATCGGCATTGGAAGCATTGACCCTAGCATCACTGGGCCTCAAGCGATCCTCAGCCTCGCAAAGCAACTGTTCAATATCTTCATCATTTAACCTGACCTCATCCTGTGGTGGGACACTGGTAAGTTCAATGCATGTTGCACCTGTCATGTCCTATAGTAGAGGATTCAGGTAACTCGGGTGTGCACAAGTTAAGGTAAAAGGAAGACCAGAAAGTGGAAGCCCACAAGGTAGGTATTTATAGCGTAAATTCAGGGCTACTTTCCTGTGGAAGAAGTTCAATGGCAAGCTCGATGGAAAATTTGTGCTGTGGGGCGGAACCTCACCTTAACTAACCCCTTGGCAACTAGTACCTATGTGGAGATATGCCTGCAATACCGGGTTATTATTATTCCTGCCCTATAGTCTCGTTTTGGAACTGCTTTGGTATCAGTAGTAATTGTCTTGCTGACCGCTAATGTAACAAACCAACTGGCTCTGCATGCACAAGAAGCGCCGATAATATTCTTCAAACTGTGCGTGTATATACAATTTGTCACATCTATTCTGTAACTTGCCACTTTCCGGCGGTCGAGTGAAATTCTTCCGAGCTGCTACAGCCATCTAACAGTCCACTTCAAGGTGTCGGAAATCAAATGTAGTACTTATCCATCATGTTACTACATAGTGATGATTGCATGTCAATGGTTGGTTGAGTATGGATGCTAGTGTATAGCCCATATTGCAAGGTCCTGACTATTTAGAGCTAGTGTCGCTCGGTCCAGTTGCTTTGTATAACATTTGAGTGCAGAGCACCAATGTGGCATACGAGCGTCATGATCTCATAAAGTCATGCCATTTTCTAGTGACTGTACAGTTAGGTTATTTGTACACTGTCCGGATATTGTAAGCGATCAGCCCGATGTATAAGTATCAAATTGTGTTCTCAAAAATCAATGCATTGACTTAAGTGTCGTAATGCTGGCTGGAACTTAAGAGCCAGATTGTGAAATTTGACACATAATTCAAAACTATCCAAGCTCACTGGAAAAGAAAGGAACGAAATCATGGATCTCCTATATCTAGCACCCGGAGTACTACTATGTTCAGAGTAGAAAGTGTGGGTTGTCATCGACCTCCGCAGGGTCTGAATGCCAAGAGGCTTCTGCTAGCGTCACTCGGGCTGCGCTACGCTTGGCGCCGCGTCTTTGCCATGGTTGCACGCTACCTACATACAAAGGCATCGAAGCACAATCATCTGTTTGGCGCTTTCTATCTCCATTATCGATCTGCTACTTCATAAAGCTCACTAGGTCACTTTACTTTAAGACTTCGACCCCTTAACCCTCTTGGTAAACCAGCTGGCTTGCTTCTGTCTAGTCTGTCGCGTCCCAACACCCCGCTATCGCGCCTGTTGAGATCGCCTTTTCATCATTTGCCAGACGAGTCTGTGACAGTACTGTTGCGCACGTCTTATATCTAATCACAAGTGGCTGGGCTAGTCATTTAATCATGGAGCAAACTGCACAAACCCCTGGAACACAGCAGGGCAGGCAGCAGCCTGTGTACGACACCCGAAATGGTGGGCATTATGGTAAGTATTCCTCAAAATCCCCTACGCGTGTTCATGTCTACATACACATATACACGTGAAAATTCACGCTCAAGGCTGATGGCATGTCCTTAGGTGCTAGCGCAGCGGTATGGTCGCCTTCAGAAGCTTACGAGTACGCCTACGTTCTTAAGGCTAACATGCTATATACGTCTAGCTTTCTGCGCAAGGCTATGCGCCTGTTGCCGAGCTCTATACCGGGACATGGGCGAATGTGAGTTTTCTACATTGGTAGAGAATATAGCATGACTGACATTCCGCCAGGTCAACCAAGGCTTGCAAGGAACCGCCCGTGATATACTTACAACATACTGGCAGCACATCATCAATCATCTAGAATCGGACAACCATGATTATAAGATACACCAGCTACCACTTGCTCGCATCAAAAAGGTCATGAAGGCTGACCCAGAGGTTAAAATGATATCAGCGGAGGCACCAATACTTTTTGCCAAAGGCTGTGATATCTTTATCACTGAACTGACCATGCGTGCATGGATTCATGCCGAGGACAACAAGCGCCGTACACTACAGAGGTCTGATATTGCAGCAGCACTATCAAAGTCTGATATGTTCGATTTCCTCATTGACATAGTACCTCGCGAGGAGGCCACGTCCCATGCGAAGAGGTCTAGCCAGACAGCTGGAGCTTCTGCAGGCGTTCCTGGCCCCGCAGGAGCCACCGGCCAACTGCCACCATCTCAACACGGTGTTCCCCATCACATGCCTCCGCCGGACTATAGTACCCTGGGTCAGCATGGGCTCCAAGATCAAGAGTATCGGCCGCCGACGATGTATGCTGGAGCTGTGCAGTCTGACCCCACGGCTGCCTATGGTCAGCATCAGCCTCAAATGTTCGAAGGAATGTATGCAGCATATCCGCATCTGCCACCTCAGCAGGTATGTTAATATTATCACGAGAACAACACCTCCTTTCTCATCTCTTTCCTTTTCCTATTGTTTTAGCTGTTATCTACATTGGCTTAACCTTGACTAATGCACTGGACACCAATAAGTGAGTGATGATGGCACTCAAAAGTAGGCACAGCCTGAGCGGCACACGAGAATTATAAGTACAACGGCACCATGCCATCGTATCCGCTACCCGGTCAAGGAAGTGACCAGCTATGTACTGTGTAGCAACAGCTATGCGTTGCAAATGTTACGGAGTTATCGTGAAGCAGATCTCATACCCACATATCTTTCAACACGTTCTTCCTGAATAAAATTGGTGCACTTGCTCGATGGTACATAGAAATGAAGTAGCCCAAGTAGTCAGCACAATTCATGACTTCTTGCCAAATCTCGAGGAGAGAGTGGAGAATTTATCTGCTTTTACAGGACTTTGAACGGTACGTATGATCCTTCTTGTTGGTTAGTAATAGTATCCAGGCTATGGTGGTTGGTAACGCACTTCTCTAACAGGACGGGACCATGAATAGCGTCCACACGACCGTACTTCTTGTTCCGCGTAGATATATCATAGAACTCGTCAGTGTTATCTGCTTGCATCAATTGCACAGTCTGTTGCAGCTCGTCAAGGTTTTCTCGGAGTATGGGAACACCAAGACCATCAACAAATTGGGATAGGTATTCGACATCTTTTGCAAGAGCCATTACACCGTTTGGGTTGATCCTTTTCACCTCCGGAGAGAGAGGGAGTGCCTGACGGAGGTTAGCAGATATACAGTGGATTTATCGCTTGGCGCTACTTACAAGAATCATATTCGCGGCATGACTGAGAGCGTCGAAGTAGATAAGTTCTTTGATTTCTGTCGGTAAGCCGAGGAGCGTCGAGTTCATGATGTTTGACAAGAAGCGTGTTAGTGTTTGCATGTAGTTGCTAGGCTCTGCGGGTGGGACAGATGCCATCCAATCGTACTCAGCCGTTTCTATGAGGTCATCAATCTTGGAATTGACTACTTCAAAGATACGTTTCTCTGCCGCTTTCTTATTGCTTCTGAACTTTTCGGTAGCGGTCAAAGTGACCACGTCACCGGAGACATTCTGTGATCGAGCAGCAGCGAGTAACAGCTCGAGTTCGCGACAGGCAAGCTCAAAATGCTCTAGGTTTATCAGAATCTGCACAATCTGCCCCAGATATTGTGAGGAAAGACGTTCGACAAGGGTGTCGCAAACTTTGTCTGATAGGAGTTCATCCAGTGCCTAGAATGGTAAGAAATGTGAAGGTATATGTGATATAGCATACTTACATCCCTTAGGGTTTCGTCAATGAGACTGGGGTGAGAGAAATCGTCATTGGCAAAAAAGTAGAACTGGTTCAGAAAGTTGCGGATGTCGATGCAGCATAAGGGATACATTTGGGAAAATGGTAAGACACACGGAAACCTGCGCTATCGTTAGTAATGATTGATTTAAGTGTCTTAAGTTGACAGTAGGAACGTACACTTGCTCCTCCCTTGGTTTGTCAGGGCTGTACCAACTGACATTCAGTACCTTGTCAAATTCCTCGATTGTCTGGATAGGCATAGGCATATAATCATCGGTCGATACTATCTTCACGGGGTTTAATATAGAGAAACCGAACCGATTTGTAAGGAAACATACCTCTCGGAAATCGTCACTAAATCTTTTCTTGAGAAGGTCGGCATATTTCCTGAAAAGAATCAAAAGAAAGTCATCGAACACCCCGACGTGAAAGTCCCATGTCTATTTTCATATTAGTTAGTATGTCTCGCCAACATTCAGACTCAGAGGTCAACAGACATTCATTGTTTGCATGAACAATGCGATGAGATTTTTTATTTTCAGTAGGCTCTCAGCATTGTCAACCTCATGGAGAGCCCCCGATATTAGGATCACAGCTGTTTGGCACATAGAATCCCATAATTCATCGACCTTCACCAATTCGTTCAGCCCAACAAATCTACCCGTTCATTCAAAGAACAAACTCACATCAACAGAAGACCTCAGGTCCGGAACCCTCTTCATTGTAGAACGCTCGACAATGGCAAATCCTGCCATTTCTTCGAGAAGATTGTGCAGACTAGCCCCATCTTCATCAACAAGAGTAATGGAGGCTGGTAGCAAAAGTTCCTTCTGCCGACGCCGAGTATTAGCGTACTCAACTCGAAATCTATCCATATGCCCTAATGATCGATGAATGTGGAGGCATTCAAATAAAGGCGTAAAGTCCACTTGAAGTTCCTCGTTTTGCAAAAGATCGTACTCTTCGCTCTCGTCGGATACCAGCTCAATTGCCGAATTGAGCTTGAATTGACCAAGATATGGAGATATCTCTGTCCGCTCCTTATGCCTGGTCTTTCGCAAGTCTGTATGATATAAAGCGATCTCCCCGAGGTACTGCGACATTTCTCGGATTCTGTATAGCCAAGTATTAAGGTCAGACATGACAGCTTCAGCTATTGCTTTTTGTGTTGTTGGGACTGAGCGCTGAATCATGTCCGCGATTTTATACTGCGTCACCCCTTTAAGATGGACATTTTGCAATTCTTCTAAAGCGCGCAGTGCGGCATAATGATTCTTCTTAGCGAGTAGATCATGAACTTGATTCGCGAGACGCAACACCTCGAGACAGTCCTGTATAGCTCTAGAAGTCTCATCGATGTTCTGTCGGTGACTCCGTGACTCTACCAGAGCTCTCTTTTGTTCAGCCAGCTTTTCGGTGCTTGCTTGTATCGATTGGTTAAGGTCCAATATTTCAGCAGTCAGGCTGACTGTACCTTCCCTGATGCGCAAAAGTTGATTCACTGATGTTACGAATTCCTGGTGATTGGTATTGCATATTGTCTCTATCTCAGCCTCCTTGTCACTAGCAAATCTAGACAAAGTCTGTGATAGTTGTGATGTTCGGTTGCCGACGCTGTACTCTTTGATGGAAGGAATCAATTGGTCGAGGTAGTCCGCGTCTGAGGGAGATATGATAAGCTATGAAAGTCATGAGTATTAGTTAGTAGCCCGTCGCACAAACCCTTTTCCCATGCGTACCTGATTCAGGAGGTATGAAGACTCATTGCGAGATGGTGCCACTGATGGCATTGCGACGAGTTTGTATGTGGGAGTCGGCTGCGGTAGATAACAGAAACCAATCGACTGGCGTGACAACTTGCTCACTGTCAAAGACAAAACGCGCGTCAAATTCTCGAAAAAGGGGGCAGTAAAGACTTCAAAGGAACTGCAAGAAGCGAGTCAATTATTCGCGGACACAGAAGAGTCACTCGGTTTGCGCGGGTAAGGTTACACAGTATGCTGAAACCCCCATGATTTGTGATAAGTTGTACTCTTAATATTGTTTCCCTGCCAGCTTTCCGATTCCTCAGCCGTTGCGGGGATTCCACGAGATGGGGCCGCGGGCATACATTGCTCTAGCCCGTTTTGGAAACAGCCAAACTTAGTTATGTCCAATATCCAATGAAAGCGTGAAGCTCGCCGCTCAAGACTCAGTTTACTACTACAAGGTACTCTGATTGAACTACTATGAACTATGATCTCTAAGGAATATCAAATTTAGGCATTTGAGTTATCTAGTGACTAAAGTCATACCTGCTAAGAGCAGCTAGGGTTTCACTGTCTCCATTTTCAGTCCTCCAAGGATCATTTTGTCCGCTTCCTCATATACCTGGTTTGTTTAACCCCTAAGATTTCCCACCGAGTAGACTTCAAGAGTTTCAAATTTTCTCTCCTATAAAGACTTCGAAGTAGTCTGTATGTTCAGCTGGCATAGACCTGAAGGCGGCTATCGTTTCTTACTCTGCTCTGTGTTTACCTTTTACCTTCCAAGAAAAGTATCACTGATACTAGCATTTTTTTTTCTTGAGCTGAAAAGAGGCTTGGAGTCATTTGCAAAGCCAGGATACTGAGTATTCCAAGCCCATTTAAAACAAGCTATCAAGAGGTGGATGAACCGTGAGGGAAGATTGCTGATGTGTTCGGGTTCCTCTCAAGTATGAACATCAAGTAGCAATTTGACACCAGCCTTCTCTGGTTCATTATTAACCCTTGAAACATCTTACCATGGGCCACTTGCACAACCGAGGGGATCAAGTGAGGGGTTCCTCCCATGTTCTTTCTTTGGGCATTGGTATCAGGGCAGTTTATATGAGTCTGGAATTCAACCTCTTACTGTACACAGTACTTTAACAACCCTTTAGCTCGAATGGGGTGACACTACAAGTTCTCTGCATCTTGACTATCTCCCGAGTACCTACCAGAATTTCACATATTTTGTGATTTCTACAACAGATGAGATATACAAGGGGCAATTTCCCTGTGTTATTAACCGAGTGTAAATTGGTGAACTGTTCAGTCTCCACCCTTGGCGCCTAGATTGGGGATGGTGCTCGTGGTTCCAGTCCCGTCGCAGTATGTGTAAAATCAGGCTCTAGAAGCGGTATGCTATTGGGGTTTATCTCGCTCTGTGGGACGTGCTATTCCACATCTTCCCCTTGAGACGTGTTCTGTTGGTCTTATCCCACTCTCCTTCTGCTTCCGATATTCGACGTGACAGAGGGTTTATCTCTTGTTCGATTGCTTTTTCGGGCAGACTTCTAGGCGGCCGAGGCCTCTACTTCAATATCACGTTTTCCTGGGTTTGTTTGCTGTAAGGTGCTTTTATCCACATCTGACTGTGAGTCTGGGCTCGCTCTCCAAGACAGACCACCCCCGATAAGACAGAAATATCCTATATTCAACTGGATTTTATCAACATCCTCACAGCATGAGGCCAAACGATACGTCCCACAGCTTGAGCAGTCCTGTTTCTACTAATGACATAGGCTCTGCCAATGGGTCCCCTGACACCAAGCTTACAGCATATTCGCCTGAGGATATGCGATCTACCTGCCTTCGCTCTGACTCCAATGTTGGTGATCCATTGGGCGACATTGGCAAACGAAAGTTATACCTGACGTAAGTGTACGATGTCTATCTTGGTTTCAGACCCGTCAGTGACAAGACCAGCTCGTCCTCTGACCCCTTTCTGGTGTCGACGAACACTTCTACCCGTGTTCAACTTTCACCAACGGCAGCAAGCTTCACACCAATTGGCGCGGCAGACAACGTTCTATCTAGGAGCAAGGCACCTTCACTGTCTCGAGGCTTTTCCGGCGTTGGCTATCTAACAGCAAGCTCGGACATTGATCCATGCGAAGCTAGGAATGGCCCTCTCCAGGCCCCGGACAGATACCCACTGAATTATGGAGTCATAGGCAATAGTCAGGCTGATACGAGGAACCGTCCGAATATCATGGACTACCAGACATTCGGCAGCGAGAGCCATAGCCGAGCCCTGGTTATTGAAAATGTGCCGAAAAATCTTACCTATATGTCATTGGCTGGATTTTTCAATGTAAGTGGCCAATTTCAGGAGGAAGAACAAACATATATATCCTGCCCTGATCAAGCTCGGTGAATAGAAAGTTACATTACTGATTTTGATGTTGGACAGCGTCGTGAATTTAGCTCCCTCAGAGGCCCCGTGCTTTCAGAACTCAATTCCATGGGCAAGGTCTATGTCGCATTCACGGACAGTCGGGAAGCGACCAAGGCAATAGAAAAGGTCAAAGTCCTGAGGCCTGAATGGCACATCTCTACGATTGCCCCTAAAGAATATGTCAAGCATGTTGAGCCTTCTCTTCTGCCACAGACTTCTAACTACGAGGGTCAGCTGCTTGTCACCGTCTATTATGACGGCAGAAACCCCAACCTCAACCAGCACACTGTTGCTCGCTCACTTGAAACCCTCTCTATGACATTCGGTGACTTAAGGTCTTTCACATCCTTGCCAACTGAGCAAGAAAATATTGGCGAATTTCATATTGAGTACTTCAACACGCGTGATGCTGAGAACGTTTTGACCACCCTCAATGGGACGTCGGTTGATGTACGCAGACAACCCATTTTCTCTCCTTCCAAGTGGCTAATAAAAGTCGTTAAAGGATTGCATCCTAGACATCTCTCTTTTCAGGCCAGATATAGAAGAGAGAAAGTGCGAGCTGCCATTTACGGCCGAAACATCTTCAAGAGAGGAGTTCCCTCCAGCCGAGGAGGCTTCTTTCACAAAGTCCACATCGTGGACCTCAGTTAGACCGGGTCGTGCTTCCTTCATGGAATTAAGCCCTACCGGTCGTTCCACGGTGCCCCCAGGTGAACATGCTAGTCTCATAGACTGGATGTCTAAGGCTGGTGAAAGGATCTTCCCCTCTCCTCGCCGCGAACTTAGCCGCTATCCTGATTTACGCATGGGCAGCCAAAATGCAGTCGATATAGAGAGAATACGTCTCGGCTTGGATGTCAGAACGACGGTATTATCACCGGCTCATGCTCCCTAGTTTGCTAACTGACATGCGCCTTCATTCACAGATTATGCTCCGCAACATCCCTAATAAAATCGACCAGGTGAGCAAAACTCCATTGGAAAGATACTGTTGTCAATATGCAGACTTGGAAATTCTAATAAGAGAAGGCTATGCTCAAAGCTATTGTGGATGAGACAAGCCATGGAAAATATGACTTTATGTACTTACGGATAGGTGAGTTGATATCCCAGCTCAAACAGGTCGATTTGAACCGACTAACCCCCATGCCATCCCTGCAGATTTCGCAAATAACTGCAAGTATGACTGCCAATATATGGAACGCCGCCATTTTCAGTATCTGACATTGTCTCTGCCAGCGTCGGGTACGCCTTTATAAATTTCGAAGATGTGAGTTTATCTCACCGACCCCGGCAGCCACTACTGACAGATCATTAGCCGATTGATATCATTGATGTTAGTATCGTCCTGGTTCTCTTCATCGAAACCACTAATTCCATGTAGTTTATCAACGCAAGAGCGGGACGAACCTGGTATGCCGAGCCTGAAGGAAATACCACATGTCCATTTTTTTAACGCATGTACAGGAATTGTTTCAACAGTGACAAGGTGGCTGAAGTGTCTTATGCAAGTTCGTACTCGCTTATCCCTAGCAGACTATGGATTATCTAAAACCACAGGTCAGCTATACAAGGAAAAGATTGCTTGGTGCAAAAGTTCCGTAATAGTTCCGTCATGCTGGAACATCCATCATTTCGACCAAAGGTTCATATCATCCCTGCCATCCAGTCGACGTAAATTTGGAGATGAAGCTTATTCTCGCAGATTTTCCAGACCGGCACAGGCCCTCTTGCTGGGACCGAGGATCGCTTTCCTGGACCAGACAACCCTTCCAAAATGCGTCGCAGCATTGAGAATGCGGAACATGTTGGTAAGAGCACATATCTGCGTGCCTTGGAAGAACTACACTCATCAGCATCTCTAGGACTATTTGCTCCGCGCGTCGGTCAGCAGTACCGTGACGAGCAGCGCCGTCGCCGTTCTCAATTCGATCGTGGAACCACTGCAGCCGAGCGCGAAGTAGTATATGTCCGAACATTCGCACCAAGACGTCCCTACGGTGTCGGTAATGGTCTCAGGAGTGGCCCCTGTACTTATCCTGGTATGAAGATGTGGCATGAATCAGTGCACGAAAGCGGACCCTAAGCCTTTCAACTCACCATTCTCAAGGGCTGCTTACTGGCCAGCTGGACTCTCATCTAATCTAGGGAAAAAACCAAGGAAAATTGCCTACATAGCCGTGCCTACGCTTGCGACCCCGGAAAGCGTACTGGTAAAAGTCAACTCCTACCAATCGCTATCCCACCCTTTCAAGTTAGATCTTCCCCGTTTATGTTTTCAGCTTGTTTGTTCTACTTATGTCGAATACCAGCGCTCGATTGGAGCGACGGCCAGCATTTGACCCATGGGAGAAAACCTCATGGCCCTGGTTGGCTTGGTACGGTGTCTCGAATTGTGTCTAAATGTTGGAACCCTTTCTCTGTGAGATTTCGGTGCCCTGCTCCTACTGTTCATTGATCCTTCAGATGTTTGGTAATCTGTGATTTCAAATACATCCAGAAGAATCAAATCATCTTCGTTGCATGGCCTTCTCGTTTTCCCGATGTGGCGGTGAAAATTGCGTTCTAGGCCTCACACGAGGTCACTGTAATCCAGGGGCGCTATAGGTGAAGCGGGGATAATGGAGTACATTTGAATGCTGCTACATAGACTAGGAGGTCGGTACTCGGGTATTCTCCCCGAAGGAGCTAGACCTGTCGACTCTCGGCAAGGTTTCAAAGACTAAGTAATTTAATCCCTAGCGGCGGCTACTCTCATATATTTCGATATCCATCGTCGTTCAAATTCACCACTCTTAACCCACGGTTCGGGAAGTCTGCACAATCAAGTAGGCTCTGAGACCAAAGTCTATTATTACACAATTCAGAGCGCTACATTTACTTGTTGCGTTTTCCTCTCCTTGTGCAACAAAAACCCCGTTTGACACAACACAGGACCGTCCAACTCACGTCCAGGCTAATTATTAACTCTTCTCGTTGTTGCGGCAGAGGATGAATATTGATGTGGATAGAATTTATGCGGTGCATTCTATACTTCATTTGATATTTCATCGAAATAAAAATCAACATCGAGGGACTAAGTGGTGGAAATGGTTGGCGATCCTGAAACGAGTTACCTTGAAGTTCGCCAGATCTCTCGACAGTCGGCAGCCATTTGGCAGTGATAAGTCTCCTGCTGATCAACATAGACATCATTTGGTGACATATCTTATGCCGAAGTGCTATCAGTAAGTTAGGAGAACGATTAACAGACGAAATTTAAATAACCTCGCTTCATGCGACATCGCCGAGGATACTTGCTGATTTAATATCCAGAGCATTCTCCGCAGTTGTTGCCGATGGACAGTTTTCTACTCTGGGGACAGTCTTGATTGCCACCCTTGCCCGTTTGGCAAAAGCCACAGGGATCGATAAGGAGCTGAGATTGTCATCACAAACAGAAAAGGCTTCTACTGGCCCCATCTATGGCATCGATGCGCAACGAAGAGAGGATATGGGAGTCATCCTCTGCCGCCCTGAAGGCTCTTCAACACCAACGCTGCTATCTGAGACTCAAGTTCCGGAGGTTTCACGTCGAGCCCATGATGAGGTGTCTCTAAAGGCTCCGGAAAGCACAGTAGGCTCAAAAAAGAAAAGCATGCGAAAGAAGAAGCGGAAAAAGGATGCCATCGATGATCTATTTGATAGCCTTCTATAGGTGCAAATAGCGGGTCTCGCTGACATGCCTTGAACGGTAGCTAGTAGATATACATCCTAAAGAGCATAACCTATATATGCAGTTTTCCTATCTTTCGGCTTCGGCTCAGTAGAATCCTTCCGTCTGCTTTCATACTATAACAACCCCACTGCTAAATGGTTCGCCAGTTTGGATGATATTACATGCAAGACCTCGCCAAGCAAGTTAACGGCCAAGTGGTTGAGGATGGCCCACGCCATTGCATAGAGGTACTTGGGAGAGAAGACCGTCCAGATGAAAAGATGCGACCTCAGGATCGTGCATGCAGCCATAACCGACATTAATGTGGCTGCCATGTGGAATGTGAGAAGAGCCATGTGACTCTCTCTATCATGCCTAGCCTGACTTAGCCGGAGAACCTGAGCAGCTGATACCCACCATATTGACCCTGCCCAATTACTTATAAATGTTAAGATCCCAACCAAGACGACATTGTAGGTGCCGATGCCATTATATGCATTGGAAAGGTCGACTGTGGCTATTGAATTCGAACCTCCAAATGCGAAGAAGGTCATATACTGCGCGATCAAAGATGTGATAGCTAGCTCGAGGGCAGAAAGATTCATCGTAGCAAGTATATTTGCATGGGCCCTGAGTATTAGAAATATCGGAATGTTCGTAGCTCTTGATTGAGTTACCAAGAAAAGGGTGAGGGCGTCATGGAAGACGGTACTCGGGACCACTGTAATATGTTAGCCGATATCCGAGGCGCGATTGATTTCGACTTGCCTCTCGTCTCACGCAGTTGCGGGGTGTTTCTGATACACATCGAGAATGGAACGAGAAACAGAATCCCGACTACGACCAGCCGCGTAAAGAGGACAGTAGACCCTCCATCGACCCCCCTCTCCCAAAGGACAAGCAAAGCTTCAGGGAGAAGTTCAGGGGAATCTGATGCCACATATAACAGCTTCAACAAAAATGCGCTCAATGCCATTGCGACACAATATAGCTGCCAAAGCTTTGACAGACGGTGGGCTAAGAGATGCCTACAAGTGTTGGCATATGTTAAGATAACGAGAAACCAGAGTATTAGCCGATGGGAAGGGAAAAATGTCCGAGCGATGTCTGGTTCAGTAGCATATTTCTGACCAGTTTGGTTCCAGCGCCTCAGAACCCTATGTGATAGCAGCAGCGCCAACGCACCAAAGTTGGAACAACACAACTCATATAGGCGATAGAATCTTGTATTCCTCTCCTGGGAGGGCATGGAGCAACGTGGAAGAATGGATGATCTTACATGTAGGCAAAATACCCATGCAGTAAACATCCAATTCCAAAATTGTTGCTCTTCCTCAACATAGCTACTAGCGAACATCATGCCACCGTAGCTCAGGATACACAGTGCAAAGAATGCCCCAGCACACCAAGACCTACAGAGCAGAGTATAAATCGTAGGGAGAGGAAGCAGGACAACAAAAGAAGTGATGGCTAAGCCCAGAAGAAGATTTCTGAGATCGTAGTCGCTAGCTGCGCTACTAATTACCTTCTGTGCATGTTTCAAGAACTCAAACAGGGCAGACTCAAGCTCGGAATAAAGATCATTTTTGTCGGCTCCGCCGGAGTTTTGAAGCAAGATATTGACCCGAAACCATGCACAGAGCGCCAGATCAATGCCGGCTAAAGGCCCGGTATCGCAGGCGATATTCATCGAGTTGATATCGAAACTGTGGTTAGGAAACGTCTCCTTCATCTTTCTCAAGATCTGTCGGGAATTTGAGAGTAACACGTCAATTCTTTGCGATCCTGAGCCGGCTATTTATAAGTATGCTTGACATTTTGCGCGCACTAGCAAGGAAGGTGTGCACATACTCGTTTCCCACAAGTCGAGAAGTTCTGGGATAAATACACCCAGACTATTCAATGGTATCGGTAAGCCTAAGAGCCCTGCCAAAGTTGGAGTTATGTCTGTTTGCTCAACGGTTCGGTAATATTGGAAGTCGCTGTGCGAGTCTGTCGGAGACTGTCTGAGGATATCCAAGGCTTGAAACTTAGGAGAAATGAAGAGCAATGCGGGCGATGTCTCACCCACGGATGAACCGCCATGATTTCCGGCATCGTTCATCCCATGGTCACCACATAAGACAAAAAGAGTGGACTGCAAATGTTGTTGCTGCTCCATGCTGGTATATATATTGGCGACAATGGAGTCCATCTCCTGTTGCTTTGTTGTCATGTAAGGGCTATGTAGTACTTGTTAGCCCTCCCCGAAGCCAAAGGCTGGCTGGTCCCTTACCTCTGAGGACCGGCTTTATGCCCAATGTGATCTAATCCAAGGTAATGCATGATGAATGCTGACCAGTCGTCACGGGAAAGCTCAGTAGAGACGTGACGAGTTACATTATTGTCCACTTCGATGAAGTCCTGCGCGAACTAGCTTAGCTCTCCCATTGGATGCACCAATCCGACCGTTGGCATCTACTGACCGATACAAAGAAACTCGTAGTACCGTCTGCTCTTTCGAACATCCCGGGAAAGAGTTTGAGCCAAGTGTCATCACCATACATGACAAGCTGGCCTCCGTTTGCCTTCAACTGTGCCAACCAAGTATCTTGATATGCTAGAGTCGATGAAGTATCGGACTCGGCAATATTCAGGATTACATCCAGAAAAGATGGTTTTGAGCCAGTTGTTATTGCCTTGAGACGAGGCATTGTAACAGTTGGAGAACTAGCATAGGCAGTGAATGGCAGTGCAGCTCCTGATCGAATCAGGCTATAGGAACATAGGTTAGACGGACAGCACCTTGTTTGAGATTTACTATTGCTGACCTTTGGGTAAATAGAAACCCGGAATTATTAGAGTAGACAAAGTCACTGAGTAAATTCAGCTGGAGGCACGAAAAGCCGGGAGCACTTCGAAACATTCATACCTCCTTAGAGCATCGACAACCATGAAAATGACCTTGTCAAAAGCCTTTGGAGTTGCAGTGTAGTTGCCGCCATCTTCGATTTTTGCAAGCCCTGGTATCAATGGCTTATAAGGGAAAAATCCAGACGAAAATACTAAGACTGCTAAGGGGGTTAATACATTGGCGATGATTACCGCCCAACTTCGTGGTAGGATGGCCATTGAGTGTCTATTGTCCTATGAATAGCCTGCGACAACTCGAAACCAGACATCCGAGGCCACCACTTCATGTGAGGTGCGGCATTCGGTTTATGCTATGATTACTAGTAGTAACTGCCGTCGTCCAAGGGGGCAGTCGTCTATATTGATACCATATACCGCCTACTAGATTGGGACTTGTGGGGTTATTATCAGGCATCTAGATAGCACTTCATAGTGGGTATCTCACGAGCATTACTGAAGCCACGCTCCTTTGTTCTAACACTGCATCTGCTGATGCTTTGCAGCTTTGGCAAACAAGTTTTGTATTACGCTCGTGCATGGCAGAGGATGTTTCCTTGAGGTCTTGAGCAGAAGTCTTGAGCATCCGCTTATAGATGAATGGTAGCCATATACTAATCGGCCTTGACGAAGCTAAGATCCATGTTCATATAAACTTTCTACGGCTGAAATACAGGGGATTAGATGCGTGAAAGCATCCACAGATGCTATCGCTCGACTTCGGTCCGGTTTTCTGCTCCTTTCCTAAAATGCCACAGGGAAGCAAAAACAACCAAGACAGTGGTAGTTATATGGCCATCTCTCCCACAGAACGCCAAACTCCATAATTGAACAAAGGCCCGACTATTTCACCACAAATGAAGCAAAACATGCCACGCGTTTCACCGTCTCTTCGTATTTCCTTTGACCTTTGATGGATGAGGACGGAAAACGATGGACGAGCGGGCTTTCTTATGACGTTTCTGAATTCGTCCCGACTTCCTGGTGTGAGCATGGCCACCCTTAGCAGTTCCTTGATCGATATCCATATCTGTGACAGAGCTAGGTTAGCAGGGGGAGCTGGCATAAAATGATTGGCAGAAACAATAACAAAAACGCAAAAACCCAATTGCACCTAGCTTACCTCCAGTGGAATTCAATACGTTGCTAGCTTTTTTGTCACTGTTGTTGTCTAAGTTGCACATAACACGTCAGCTGTAGTTGGAATATCTCGGGGAACTTTCACATACTTGTGGTTGCATCATCCAGTTCCATGCTTGACTTCTCCTCGTTCGGCCGAGGCTGAGAAGCTAGCTCTTGCAGCTTCGCAGAAAGTCTTTCGGTCCTTGCATCGACAGCTGGCCCAAAGACTGTGGCTCGGAGTTTAGCTCTATTGCGCTTGGTAACACTCGCCCGGACGCTCTTTGCCATAGTGCTCGTCAACAGAACCGGAATGGCCAACGAGTTTTATGGGTAAGGTAAAATTTGTAAAAAGCAAATGTAGCGGTATTAATGATCGATACTATGTAAGATCTGGAATCTTCATCCAGAGATCAAGTGTGTGTAGTGCAAAGTTTTTGCAAAATTCGCCGCCTCTATTTGCCGGTTTGCCTTTTTTTTTTTGTTCCACCACTTTTTTTTTCTTTGGGAGGGGACTTCGTAACATAAGCGCGGTGGATAATCTTATGTCATCACATTGAGAGGCTCTTCTCACCTCCGCAATCGCCGCCGGCCTGGTCGATCGTATAGGTTGTCATTGGCATCTAGCTCACTCAGTGCCTTTTCTTGTTAACTTTTGACGGCCTCAAATACCTCGTCAAGGACTTGAGCAACCACGTCCCCCCGTCTCCGTCTGTTTAACTTCCTGGAGTATTGAGATGTCTCTGAACAGCGTTGTTGAGCATAGCGCAACTGTCTTGAGCCATCTTTCTTCCTGAGATAACGCCTGCATGCTCATATAGTCACTGGCTAGCCTTCTTTTTAAACCCTAGCCATGGCCTCTACTGGTCAATTACCAGATACACAAACCCTTGTTGCCCTAGTCAAGACATTGACCAACGCGCAGCTCAAGGATATCCTCAGGAACGAAGGGCTTGCTGTCTCAGGAGTGAAAGCTTCATTGCAGCTACGGATCATTGACTGTTAGTTATACCTTGTTTTATAAGGCTTATATTTTCTAGGCCTCGTCCAAAGATAATATTTGCGAAGTCGTTAACTATTCTTGAAACACAATAGACATTGAGAGACTCAACCAAGGAGGCCATGTTGAACAGTACGATGACTTGAGGAAATTCATCTATGCCACGGCACGTCGGCCAATGCCTACGTCTCCAACCACGCAAGCAGTCTCCAGCCAACACTATCAACCACAAACCGTCAATCAACCTTTGCTCACGCAGCATAGACCATCACCTTTGAGCATACCAATGCCATCGCATGGACACACATCTGGTACCCACTTATATGTTCGTTTGCTCTGCGGCCGGGATGGTTTCTCACTCTCATACAGGTCGTTTAACTTTCAAAGACAGCCCATTCTATACCGTCATAGAGCCGTTGACTTCTGCCTCGGAATGCAAAGGTGGGACACCGGCAGTCTATTCCTATTTCAGTGACGGTTCACATCTAATAATTCTTCCAGTACGGGAACAAACTAGGGACAGCGTGGAACTCAAAGTTATTCTTACACCAACCGTGGCGACTAGGCTACAGGCGGACCCCAATATTCGGGTGATGGTGTATTGTGCTGCAGACACGGGTCTTAATCAGTATACCAAATCCGACATCGCATTTCCGCACCAAGTTGAACTAAAGGCCAACCTGGATGAAGTGAAAGCCAACCTAAGGGGCTTGAAAAATAAGCCCGGTACAACAAGGCCAGCAGATGTAACACAATATATTCGCAAGAAACCAGGCTACCCGAATAATATTGTCATGACATACGCCCTTACGCAAAAGGCAAGTATAGGACCCCCGTTCACACCTTCACAGCATGATACTCGCTGGACTTTAACTTGGGGCTCTACCAAAAGAAGCTTAGCTAACAGAGTTTAGCGCTTTTTTGTTCTGGTCAACCTTGTCCAGCGACATCCGGTCGAAGAGCTTGTTGCCGAATTGAAACGGAGGAAGACAATTTCGAAGGAGCAGGTCTTGCGAGAAAGTACGCGCCCGGAACTATCATTGACGGGGTCATTGCTAATGCTCTACAGTGAGGAATAAAGCTGGGGATTCAGATATTGTCGCCACATCCAGTGTTATGTCGCTCAAGTGCCCTTTATCAACACTCCGAATAGAGGTTCCCTGTCGTTCTGTAATTTGCACGCACAATCAATGTTTTGACGCATCCTCATTTTTGCAACTCCAGGAACAGGCCCCAACTTGGTCGTGTCCTGTCTGTTCTAAAGCGACGAGTTTTGAATCGCTGCAGATTGACCAGTAAGGCAGAATCTCTTGACTCAAAATCTTTGTGCAGTTAGTGACATTCTATTACATAGGTACGTCGATGATATACTTCGTTCAACATCTCTAGATGTCGAACAAGTTATCATAGAGCCAGATGGTCAATGGTCTAGCCCCAACCAGGAAGACTCTGCCAAAGTGGGCGGATTTACTCCGGCGACAGATGATGACGACGAGTTGATTGAAATAAGGGAACCCGGGGTTACGCCAATCAAGCGAGAGTCATTCCCACCTACATCTCTTTACGTACACCAAACACCTACTCAGTCCCGAGAACCCTCAGCAACGTCATCTGCAGTTTATTTGTCGACAAACAAGCGTAATGCTGCCCAGGTGATCGACCTTACAGGAAGTGATGAGGAGGATGACACTCCGGTCAGACCTGTAAAGCGGCCAGCGTTTAATCAGATGAACCGGCCCTCGTCTCAGCAGGATTTTTGCAGCCCTTACAGCGGTGGCTATGTTAACGGAGACATCCAACTACCCAGCCAGCCTAGTTCTGATTTTCTTAGTCATGCCGGTGGTTATGATGCACGCAGTTATTGAAGCATACTTGCATGGTGTTGGGCGCATTCGGTTTCATGGGTATATCCACTACGCGAATTTATTGGGAGCATTGGACAAAGCATAATAGGGAAACAATGTTCTTTCAACTTCGATGGCCAACTAACATTTAGATCCAATCTTCGTTTCACCAAAAACAAAACAAAAAAAAAGCCATATCTATCGGTCTCACAACGTCACTTACGGGGAACCTACGTAATTAGCGGAGTCCTTATAAAAGTCTCTTATAAAAGTCTCCGTTGTAAATAATCCGCTGCGTTGGACCCTAGTGCTTCATTGTAGAAGGAAAGCACTCATTATGCCGGCTTATTCATCAGAGTAAGGGGGCATGTCGGCATGACTGGAAGGTACTTCGTAAGTAGATAGGGGCCGCTCCGTCGGAGCTTGCGATATGTCGGCGGTCACCATGCTTGGCTGGCCTACTCCGAGCCGCATAATCTCCGCAAAACAACAGGGTACAACAGTTATCTGCTATCACAAATTCACCGAGTTCACTTCATTCGAGTCATCAGACCACCTTACAATAATCAGGCTACCCCACAAACGTGGCCACCGTAACACCTTTTACAATGTCGTTGGATGCACCGGCTTCATCCCTCAATGCTTCAGATCCACACGCGCGGCTCCTGGGTGCCTCATGCCTTGATTTCCTCCTGATAGAGCTCGTCCCTATGGCGGAGCGTTTAGCGAAGGAACTTGCTTCAGAAGATAAGCTACCAGATGATGAAGAAATCCGGGAAACTACATTCTTTCGCCTCGAATCTCTAGGTTACAGGGTTGGACAAGGGTTGGCTGAACGGTACGCTTGAAACCCCGCGATTTGAGTTTGAGACGTCTCTTCGGTCGTCCAAGTTATGCAACTATCTGCCGCAAGAGTGCGCATCAGTGAAACAGGATCACCGACAGATTCGCAGGTGTGCTATTGATCGAAGTCCCGCAGCTAACGCGTATCCGTTGTCCACCGGAGCAGATTCTCCCGCGATCGCCCACGATTCGCAGATAACCTGGATGTCATAAAGTTTCTGTGCAAGGACTTGTGGACGATACTATTTAAGAAGCAGGTGGATAACCTGAAAACGAATCACCGGGTAGGCAGAACCAAATGCGCTCTCAAATCCCTTTGAAGTGCCCTGGTTGGTTTTTTTGGGGAGGCTAATATGTGCACTGTCAGGGCGTGTATGTCTTGACTGACAACTCATTTCGACCATTTGCAAGAATGAGTACATCTGTGCGAAGCGAGGCGGTTTCTATGGCTCAAGCGGTACGTTTGTCCCAAAATATACATTTTTCCCCAAGGGTCAGCCGTACATGATCTAACGACTTGCGGTGTATTATAGTATTTATGGTTTCCATGCGGCGTTATTCGCGGTGCTTTATCAAACCTCGGTATTACAACCACTGTTCAAGCGGAATCTACAGAGCTTCCAGGCGCAACCTTCCAAATCAAAACCGTCAACCCCAAGCCCTGAAGGCGTTCGGACATAGGCGACTTTGAACCTCATTCAGACCGCCAATTGTACGATATGCGTTCGTCATAGGAGGGCTTGGATGACACTCACATGCAGCACTCCAGGGATATCTGCTGGAGCTACAGTTCTCCCCAACGAATTGCTGGGTAATCCTACATTCAAGTGCGGGCATGAAGAATACAAGGTTTTATCATTTAAACAGGTCACTCGTATCTCGAAGTCATAAATCCTGAGTCAGAGCAATCCATCGACCATCGCCCATTCGTCTGCAGAGCACATATTCAAAGCCTATCTCCCCAGGATAACAATGATTAGCAGGGCTCCTTCCATGTCCGTGAACTTGTGATGCAACCACCGAAAGATATCACCCCGGTGGTAAAGAGGTGCGATATTGGCATATCACCTATTGATGATTGGGAATCCTGTGACTCAGGGACTGGGGTGGGCGCGTTTACTTTGGTGGAGGGTTCTTGACGAATTCGATACCCTTTTCGATGTTGCCCTTCAAGCCCTCGGTGCAGGTCTTAATGAGCTTCTTTTCCTGCTCGGTCACGCCCTCAAGAACATTGATGGCCTTCTCAGCTCCGTTGGTCTGTTTTTTTCTAGTCAGAGTGATGTCCGATATTCAAATATGACGTAATGAATGACTTACGCCAAGTTCTACAAGGGTAGAGAAGAACTCCAAGCCGGTGGCCTTGGAAATCTCTTCACCGCCAGTGACACCAGGCAGATAGACAAAGGTAGGCTCGACGATACCCGACTGGCCTTGAGAAGCCTTGATAACGCTCTGAGCGAATCTTAATATGAGGTTAGCTCTGACACCAAAAGTTTGTAAATGAGGGACTCAAACCTGAAGCCAGCGTAGGCCATAGACAGGGTCGCGGAGCCGGCACCATCCTTGGCCTTGACAACCTCATCTCCACCGAACTGAACGCCTGCATATAGTTCAGTAAACATTTCAATCGCTAAGAGTCTGCGCAGTTCACTTACGGTTGACGAGCGCATCGTACTTGTCTGCGGGGATCTGGAAAGCGGGGGCTGCCTTGCTGAAGAGGGGAACAATAGTCTCTCCCGAGTGGCCACCGACAACTGGGATGCGCACAGCAGATGGGTCCTTGTGGCCTGAGTATTCCTGGACAAAGGTCTCCGCGCGGACAACATCCAGAGTGGTAACACCAAAGAGACGCTTAGGGTCAAAGACGCCAGCGGCCTTGAGGACCTCTGCGGCGATGGGAACAGTAGAATTGACAGGGTTGGAGATGATCAAAACAAACGCCTTGGGGCAGTACTCGGCGATGCCCTTGACCAGATCGCGCACAATACCGGCGTTGATCTTGAACAGATCATCACGAGTCATTCCAGGCTTGCCTATTAACAACAACTTTGTCAGTCAGAAGCACCTCGGAACATGAGAGGTGGTTCACTCACGGGGAATTCCAGCAGGGATGACAACAATGTCAGCACCGGTCAAGGCGTGCTTCAATCCATCATCCTTAGGCAGGAATCCGGAAATTTTCTATCGACAATGTCAGAAATAAAGCCAGATTGTTTTGTGGAGATAGGGAGCGGGTTGTGACACGGCCACACATACAGCAACAGAGGAGATGTGAGAAAGGTCGGCAGCGACACCGGGGGTGTTCACAACATCGTAGAGCGCGAGGTCGTCAACCAGGGGGCTTGTCTTAAGCAGGAGAGACAGAGGCTAATCAATCAGAAGCACATGGGCAGTCAGTAAAAGTTAAAGAAGGTAACAGGCCTGCATCGCGGGCTGCAGTTCTGGTAGGGGCAAATGAGGGGCACGTACCTGGCCAATGCCACCAGATGCTCCAAGAACAGCTGTCGAAATGGATTTAGTCCGGGGTCGTTCTCGTTTTAAAAAGCGGGGTCAAAATGCAGGCGCCGTGAAGACCACTCACCCGCTTTAACCATTGTGATTTTTGAGAACTTCTCTTGTGATAACTGTGACAAATCTATACACAAAGGTGAAGAGGAGCACGCAAGATTAGTGTGGGTATCAAACAAAAGGAAGAGAGAGATGTTCAAGAGTGAAAGAGGAGAAGAAGTTTGGGAAGGAACTAGTAGGGAGGAGGGGGGGAACACCCAGATGATAAAAAAAAAAAGGAAAAATAAACGAATGAACAGGGGGAGGGAGGGGAAGAGGGGGTGGAATGGGAAAGGGAGGGGTTTAGTTTGAGGAGGGGGCGGGGTGGTGTTGCTGCAGCTGGTGGTGGTGGTGGTGGTGGTACGGTCACGGTGAACAGGTCGGGGCAAGTGGCAGCACAGGGATTAGGAAGGATCGGGGGATCACTGGCTCAATCCTGGGCTCATATCATACTTACTAATAGTATTTTCTTCCGAAGAGGAAAGAGAGAGAGAGAGAGAGATGATAATGGGCAAGAAACAATGAATAGATAGATAAGAAATATGTTGATGGGCAAATTAATTTTCAATTCGCATCGACAGAGGGAGAAGCTCCAGGACCATTATATACTACGGAAACCGGACGGAGGTTCACATGTGGGGTTAACAAATGAAGCTGTCTTGCTAACTAGACCACTGGACCACTGGACCACTGGGCTATGTCTCCAGTGACCGAGATCCAGCCCATCCGCGGGTGTCCCCCAAAGGGTGCCCGGGCCCCTCTCCAATAGCATTGTTCCCCAAACATCCAGTCGCCTTTAGTAGTAAGTCGGCAACTCACCCGACATAGTTACATACACCCCAGCGGGCATCAAGTCGAGTGGATTTTGTTACACATTTCTACGGAACTCATCCCCTAATTATGCTCCATCCAGTACATGATATACTTCACCATCGAGCATGTAGTTCCCGCAAAGCTGACTTGTGCTTAATCAAGGCCAAAGCACCTTATTACTACCATTACAAACCTTCCCCGGGCCCATGTGGAACAAAAGTCATCAGGCACACGCCAAATCTTTCCTCCGTAGTCCGGACGTTCTATCTTTGCCTTGAGAGCCGGTTTGTTGCTTCCGGTTCACGGTTGCTTAGTCACTTCTGGAGTCGTTCAGATTCATCCCTCGGATGTAGTCCTCCCCCATAACACGCCGCCCCAGATTCCGGCAATTCTCGTCGACTCCTTCGTTCCAGAGTCCACATGCGAAGGAATATACCGGTTTGACCGGGGATTCCATCAAGGTTTCGGGAAAAGGCGGATATCAAAGTTGTCTCACGGTAACTTTGCGGTTAGATACGTGCTTACGACATCGGTTCTACATTCTACTTCGGCCCGACAGGCGGCAATAAACAGCCTACCAAAATATGGCCAGGGGACATCACAGGCAGTTGCAAGCGGAAGGCTGATTGTTTTCCCGTCAGTCCGATTGTTACCACTTGTGTTCAAAATTGAAGATGGCAATTCTTCCATTTCCCCATTCATTTTGTTGTTGTTGAATTTCCCAAGATTTTTTTTGGTTTCCATTCTGAATGGCCTGGCCGGAGAACAATGCCCCCCTGGTAGCAGTATTGCTAAATTACATAGATGTTACCGCCCTTGGCCAGCACGGCGCTTTTCTGGTCGATCATTCCGACCAGCTCTCATGACATCATGCCTCCTGGCCCTTCCCGGAAAAGAGATAGTTGGCATTTACTCCGACTTCTCCTCGGCCTTTCTGGCCTTAGCACCACGGGGCTTCTGGGCGGGAGTCTCCTTCTTGGCCTTCTGGGAGCGACGGACGGCGCTGACACGGGCGACGGCGTCCTCACGGACATCAGCACGGTAACCGTTCTTGGCAGTCTTGTCGGCAACACCCTTGTAGATCCTATGCGAGAGCAGTATCAGCAAACTGTCGCGCCTCCCTCACGGACATCATAGCACGCCAACTGCTCATATCAACTTACTTGCGGGTGGAGGCGTTAGGGCCGTAGGTCACGGTAACGACGTTCTTGGCAGGCTGCTGGGGGTTGCTGGGCTTCTTGGTGATGACAGCAACACCGCCGTTCTCGGTGGCCTGGACACCAACCGCCTGTTTATTGCAGCGTTAAACATCCACTCCCGAACGGAAAAAATCCTTATGACATGAAGCGCGGGTAAAGTACCTTGGTGTTGGCATAGCCGGCGTACTAAACAGGTGATTCGACATTAGCACGAAAACATAACCCAGACCTTATGTCCAGGGTCCGTACCTTGAAAGAGTGCTTGTTCTGCAGGTTCAGGGGGTCACGGGAGAACTGAGAACCACCGCCGCTGTTACGCTTGACCAGATAAGCATTCTGGGTGCCTGTTGAGGTAGTCGTAACATTAGCCGGAGAAGACGAGGCGCGAAACGGCTCCTAGGGTTTCCATTGGGATAAAATATGCGTAGGAAGGTGCTAGTGACGTACGGGTGAGCTGCCAGATGAGGTCGCTGGAAACGTTGGCGGCCATTGTGAATGTCTCTTTCGAAGCTTGGGTGGGGGATGAGGACAGTTCCAAATCGTCGCAAGTCCGTTCGGTATATACCAGCTACGGACTTAATATCTAGCCCTTAGAAGGTTTCAGTTGTGTGTGCCAGCGCCAAGAATCCCAACGCTGAGAGCCTCGCTAAGCGGGCCGCTTTAGGAATAGACCCATTTTCAAGGCGGTTCGTTAGATGCCCGTGAGTGCTGCCTGAGAACGGGGGCCGCCGCCTGTCGTTCCAGCCGCGTCCGCGCCCTTGACCCACTTACACCTTCCGCGCTCTTCCATATGCGTACACTTACGTATGACCCGACTGTCTATCATTGTTGTCTAAATGCCTCCTAAGTAGCAGGCTCTGGCAAGACGCCGGCCAGACTCGAATACTGTATACCGCTTACCCCTGTGAATGGTCTTATTCCTGTCGCTTTAGGGGAATTGAAGCCTGAATCCCCGCCGCGCTACGCTTTCATCTACCTATCTAGCCTAATCCCCGCTGCGGTTTAGCAGCGCCTGGTAACCCTCATTGACCATGGCTTACTACCTTCTCTACTTCCTCACCATATCGGTTGTTGTGTGTGGCACAGGTATGCAAAGCTTCCAGCTCCTCAATCTTGCAAGTCGTCCAAGCCTTCCTTCCTGACCTGCCTTTAGCGCTCTACCTCACCCGGTCCCGATGGCTACATCTACTGCCCGTTCCCGACTACATTTACGATCGTCTCCCCTCGACGTTTGCTGGCGATGTGGAAGCCGGTCTGGTCTCATCAGAGTTCGATATCTCCGCCAATATTGCTGAGGGTGACACCAGGGCGGGCTTGGATGACCAGGCCAAACGCGAAATTCTACGGATCATGAAACGTCGAAGAGTGGATTTCAATGAAGGTCGTCGGATCTACATGGAGCAGCGCTTTTCCAAGAACAATATTGGTCCCGATGGCCGACCTAGGGACCCAAAGTTCGTGTCATTCTCTTGATGACGTTTGTATCACAGTCGCTTGGTTTTTATGTTGCCCTCGTTCCTTTTCCTATTTTCCTCCGACATATGCTTCTCACCAGCACTCTCCTCTACTTATACCCTCTCCTTACCGAATGATTTCAAGACTCCTTTGCAGCGTGTAGAGTATGTTTACTATTGCCGTCATGATCTAGCGTTGGCCTCCCTGCTTGAAGATTGACTTGATATCTTGTGTCAACTCTAATTCATGACTTCGTGGATCACTGCTGGCAACTAACTCTCAGTTACCATACATGGGCATCTGAAATGCTGTAGTGTTTCAATTTTTGTATTCATTGCTACCACTCAGCATAAATGAGATATCGAGAACTGTGGACATCAGGTTTGATTATTCAGACACATTCCTCCTTCTTGTTGAACGTTAATGCTGATTGGCATTTCAATCTTGCCATGTGTAACAAGCGGATATGTCAGTTTTATCCCGTGAGTTGAGGCATCTTGAGCCGTTCATTATCGGGCGCGGTTTGTATTCTTCCGTAGGGCATTAACAGCTACTCGGTTGTGGGTCGTTACATCAAGTCGAGTATTTATCATCCGACGATCCAAGTAATGGTTGACAATTATGGAATTGTTCTTTTTAAGTACCACCTCGTCTTCGGTTCAAGCCAAGGTAGTTGACCTAGGATGCTCAGCGCCCGCGCCCATAGCCAGGTTGCTGGAATCCCGGGGGCAACGGTGGTGGAGGACCAGGAGTTCCTGCCGGTGAACCGAACCCTGGGGGAGCGAAGCCTGGCGGAGGTGCTGCTTGAGGGAAGGGAGGTTGTTGACCAGCACCATTGAATCCCGGTGGGAGGAAAGACTGCGGCCCCCCATATCCGGCCTGAGAAGGCGGCGGCCGTGCTGGTAAACCGGGGGGTGGGTTCGCCAGAGAAGCAGGAGGTGGAACAGGTCGGCTTACTTGTGGGGGAGGCACGTTTTGGAACGGTACATTCGGAGGAGCCATGCCTCTGCCCATATTAAGGTCCGGTGGATTAGTACTCATTGGCCGAGAGCTGTCACCATTGGCCATCGCAGCAGGCACCATAGGTGTCCCTGGGTTGGAGAATTGAGGAGGTAGCGGCTGGGTCGGCGGGCGCACGTTATGTTTGCGAGCCTGTGCTGCCAGCATTCGTTCTGCTTCATCACCGTGGCGTTCACCTTTCCCATCCTTCTTATAGGCGTATTGCACGGAGACCTGCTTGTTCATAAGATATTGGCCGTTCATGTTGGTTATGGCCGCGTCTGAAGACTCGAAGTCGGCGAAAGACACAAATCCATAGCCCTTTGACAGATTGTTATCATCTCGCGCAATCTATGTAGCAGCAATTGTTAGTAAATTACTCGAAAGCCACGGCACTCCTATAGCAGGGACGAAGAGATCCTACCTTGGGAATATTGACCAAGTTTCCAAAGCGGCTGAACGTATCATAAAGAACTTGTTCCGTAACCATGGGATCAAGATTGCCGACGAAAAGCTCTGCTCCAATCTCCACCGACTTTTGCTTGTCGGCCGATGCTTTGTTAACGCGGATGGGCTTTCCATACAAGCGGATTCCGTTCATGATTCGCGACGCGTATTCAGCATCTTCCTCGCTGATGAATTCCACGAATCCGTAGCCTTGATGCGACTGTGTGACTCGATCTTTCGGTAGGTGAACGTTAACGATGCGCCCGGCCTGCAGCATCAGCTCCCATACCAGGCTATCTGTGACCCGTTCATCGAGGTTTCCGATGTAGACGGTGGCCTCTTTGTCTTGCTCCCTATTCCAACAATTGTAAGTACCGGCATTATGAGAATGTATATCCAGATGGAGTGAAGAGTGGCACTTACCAATGCCTTGCGCCGGACATAGCGCCTAGGTATTACTCTTGAAGAACCCCCTCGACTGGATGAAAGCGAATGAACAGGAACAGAAAGATGGGGGAGGCGTTTGAATCAGTTAGAAGGAGACTACAAATTGATAAGAAAGAATTGGTAGTCAGGATATATTGAGAGGTCAAATGAAGGTACTGGGAGAACAAGGGCTGGAAGGATGATCGCTGGAGACTCGGACTCCAGGTTATCGGCGGAGCTTTTACTGATCCAACTTTAGCCCCGGAAAACTTTGAGCTTCACCTCCCCCGTCTTTCCCGTCACTCCGTCACTCCGTCAACCCTTCCGCCTTTCCCAATCTCAAGTTTACGGACATCAACAGCAGGGAAATTCTCGTGTTTATTATCACAGCCTTCGTGCAAGTTTAAGCCGGCAATATGGTCCAGTTCTCCGAGGAAACCAAGGTTAGTCTGCGGTGCTCTGTTGCACGTCCTACATAACTAGTCACGCTTGATCTCGGTATGCTAACAGATATACCTTTTATCTAGGAGCGTATCTCCAAGGTCATTGACGTCTCCAGAGTTGCCATTCACTAGTTCGTCGCATCTTGATCCTTTCGACCAATGTGTCCTGACCAAAGCTGACGGTTATGTTTGCATAAGTGGATACCTGCCGTTGATTGTCTATCTCGGTACGTGTGATGGAATAATTATTCTATGGACCCGTCCGGGGCCTTTATGATGGAAGTTTCGCTGCTAACGATTATGGAATAGGTTACACTTACAGTGAACCCAAGCCTTCTCTGTTCAAGTATGAGCGACTGCGCCCTACCGACGCTCCCCGACGATTCCAACCCACTAACGCTACATATAGGCTGTTCTCGCCTCTCGCCTAGAGGAATGAGTTGCTTCAGAATACGGAAACGATGAATGTCCATCCACCAGACACATGCAACTCCTGAAGTCTCACTCTGCAATTAGACAGACAAATAAGACTGCCTGTCGGAATACTAGCAGATTCTGAGAAACCTCTTCCACCTCAACCCCTCGGGTCGATGTTGACAACTTGAAGTCTACATCGATGCACATGTACTTTTAAACTACGATCAGTTTTCATGCTTTGTATTGGTTAACGCGAATGTTTTAATTTCATATACAGGTCCAGGGCAGGACCGAGGATACATGCAAAGGGTTTCCGGAACACTACATTTATAAAGACTTGCGTAAGCTCAACTGATGCACTTTGAAGCAGACTCCAGATCCAAAGACTAGGATATATATGATCTTGTTTCTTGTAGTGATAGTCGTAGGAAATGTCTCTTCAGAAGTATCCGGTTGTTTCCCTCGGACATTTGGGGCGCTTCGGCCCGCCAAGCGCAATGAACTCGACTCTTAGCTCCAGCTCAAATCTTTGGCCAAAAGAATTCCGGACCGAATCCGGACTTCTTCAATCCTCCCGACACTTCCGGCTAGAATCTCAAACCCCTGCAAGCGGCACATTCCAGGAGGACTTGAAGGGTTAATGACTGGCAAGGATGGCTTGTCCTCGTCCTTTGTGGAGACCGTAGCGGGATTCACGGCCGGAATCGCTTCGACGCTCTGCCTGCATCCGCTAGATCTGATCAAGACTCGGCTTCAAGGTTAGTGTTTCATCTCTCCGGGAGGAAAGACAAGACGTGGAGCGCGAATCAATCACGAATGTCAAATCAGTATTGAAGCTATGGCTGACGTAGTATCAATCTGCTATATCTTCTAGTCGACCGATTATCCTCTTCGCGTGTCGGCGGTTCAGTCCCAGTAATCCGCGAGATCTTCCAGAATGAGGGCGGCATCAAAGCCTTCTACAGAGGTCTGACACCCAACATAGTTGGGAATTCCACAAGTTGGGCGCTGTACTTCTTGTGCTACGGCAACATCAAGGATGTAATGCGCACCTGGCGCAGTGGTTCTGAAGACCAGGCCCTCACCTCAGCCGACTACTTCCTAGCGTCAGGATCTGCAGGTACGCTCCAGAAGCAAAAAGGAAACAGACCTGCGACTGCTTTCCCCCCCAAGAAAGCACCGATCAGGCAGTTCTGAAACGGCAGATGAGGCTAATTTGCGGAATTATGATTCTCACAGGGATGTTGACGTCCGCGCTAACCAATCCGATCTGGGTGATAAAAACCCGCATGCTGTCAACAGGATCCCAGAGCCCCGGAGCATACGCGTCGTTCACAACGGGAGCGAAGGAGATTCTTCGCTCGGAGGGTATTGCGGGCTTCTATCGGGGCCTGGTTCCAGCTCTGTTTGGAGTCAGCCATGGCGCACTTCAATTCATGGCGTACGAGCAATTGAAATTGTATCGCTCCCGCATGGCTCCTCCGGCCGGAACAACTGGCCTTCAACGAGATGCTGGTTCGAGTCATGTGTCGTCGCTGTCATCGGACGCGGCCCGGTCGGGGATACGGGAGCTGGGAAATGTAGACTTATTCGTGATCTCCAGCTTGTCGAAACTGTTCGCCGGGTGTGTTACCTATCCGTATCAGGTGTTGCGGTCTCGCTTGCAGACATACGATGCTCACCTCGTGTATTCGGGCGTCAGGGATGCCGTTGCTCAGATTTGGGCCAGAGAAGGTATCACTGGCTTCTACAAGGGCCTTGGCCCCAATCTGCTGCGCGTGTTGCCCAGTACGTGGGTCACTTTCCTGGTGTATGAAAATACCAGAGCGTACCTACCAGGGTTATTATCCAACCTTTGATAGAGAGGAATTCGTTGCCTTATCCGCGCGGAAAGCGGAGGCAACTACGTCTACCTATCGGACATATGTCACAGCTGCTCAGATCTCGCATCCGCCGGCTCGTGTGCAGGTTGTACCTTGTACCTTATATGATCTTTGTGTATACATATGCGTTAAGGCTCCTGTCGCCTGCAATCAATAATGTCTATTTGCCAGAAATTGGCATGTATTATATTTGGAGTTGTAGGGGTTGTAATATAATCATATATATCAACATGTTGAGAACCAGAACGTACTAAACGGGCTTTACCCGCCACAGGTATATATGTCCAGAAAAAAAAGAAAAGAAAAGGGGAAACCACGTTGATGTACATAAGAAGAGTCTTCAGGCCGAACGAAACATCTGGGAAAGCCCTATCCCAGGCGAACACCATATTCAACATGATATGCGGGTTATATGAGGCAAAACGAAATAAACACGAACGAGACTGGTATCGTAGTAACAAATGAGGGCAATGTAAATGATGCGACAAGGTTCTAAATATGTGGAGAAAGCCGGTATGGTATGTCAATGAGCCTGCCTCTCAATATAATAAGGTTCTGCGTCGTCATCATCGCTGCTAGAACCCCCGTTATACATAGATGTATCTTCATAGCTTGCTCGGCGCATCTTGTCATCATTGCTGCTGAGAGGCTGGATCCTTCTGCGGGAGTCGGAGCCCGGATCAGACCGTGAAGTAGGCGAGATCCGGCGATCTTTCCCGCGCCCTTTGATTCCTTTGTTGCTGTTCTTGTACAACGTAGCAAAGTATTCCCAGAGCTTCCTGTCTTGTGGGCTCATGTGATCTCCCTCTGTCACTTGTGAGAATTTTAAAGTAAGATTTCGTAGGGTTGTGGCATGGAACTTGTTCTGGTGTGACTGTTATACTAGTCAGCTACTATTGAAGGTATTTCAGGGTTGAAGATTATTGGTCTCCGCACCTTGAGGTTTCCAAGCTGGGTAAATTGCTTTCCGCAATCATCCAGGAGACAAGTGAAAGGTTTGGCATGTTGATGTGTGATCTTATGAGCACGAACGTTGCCTCGTTGAGCGAATCGTTTCTGACATATATCACAGGAAAATGGCTTTTCCCCAGTATGGCGTCGTTGATGAGTCTAATTACCAGTTGTTTACGTTAGAAATCTGCAATATCTTCGATGGTGTTGAAGCTCCCTTTATAGGAAATTATCTTGGGGAACATCCCATGACTTACCTTCAGATTACCCAACTGAGAGAAGCGCTGTCCACATGAGGGCTCTTTGCACACCTTTTCGTAAAATATTAGTGTCATATCTCAAAAATTCTCGATTCTCATGCCACCTACAAAGGGCTTGTCCCCCGTGTGAGCCCGCATATGAATATCCAGGTGCGTCTTCTGCGCGAAGCTCTTGCCGCACTGTGGTAAAGTGCAGGCATACTTGCGCTTTTTGCCTGATCTCGATGGAGCCTCTTCGACCACAACAGTGCACCTTGGGGTCGTCACTGGCATCGTATAACTCTGAGGGTATCCAGTGCTTCCCCCGTGTGTCAACTGTTGCAGTGGTGGCAGAGACTGCACTCCTGGTGACTGAGCACTGGCTTTGGCCTGAATTGCCTTCATCAAGATATCTACTTCCGTGGAGAACTCAACCTCGTTGGAGCTGGAGCTCTTCCCCTGTGCACCTCCTTCGTTACTCGAGGACTGGGCTCCGGGAGGTTGTTGTGAGCCCCCGTTGTGCTCGATCTTCATTAAAGGATCCCTGGCTACCCGGTTAACGGCATTTTTGGCCGGCCGAATATCGGGAATTTGCTGGATGGATGGTGGCTCAGAGGATAGACGGACCGGCTGGGGGTTGATCGGTTGCTGGCCGGCGACGAAATAATGCTGGTAGCCCGGATGATGGTGGTGGTGATGATGGTGGTGGTTGAGTGTGTGTCCGAAGCTATACGCAGGGGACGAAGATTGATGGAATGGAAGCGTATAGCCACCAGTCCCATTGGTATAGAAGGGAAAGTTGTGGCCGACATTCGAGCCCATCATTCGACGAGGCGCAACCGCCCCAACGGCATGACCGGGAAATTCGTATGACACTGGTTCTGCAGTTTCCATCTCGACAAAATGGCGATAATAGGTTTGCTGGACTTTGCGTTCTCTCCACCACAGGGCCTCAAAGCGCCTTTATCTCCTGCCGAGCTGATTGCAAGCGGTTGGAGAGCAAGATGAGCGAGGAAACAGAGACAGCAAGATGGACCGATGAGAAGAACAGGATACTGCCTGCTATCACGTCTCAGTAACCCATCTACAATATTTGAAGCTATCCTCGCGGGGTAAGTCGTATTGAGTTGGAAGACTTGTCACTCACCCACTTTCTTCGAAAGACAGAGCCTTGACTGCTTGTTGATAATGACACAAAACAAGGGAAGGTTATGATGAAGTGAAGAAGCAAACAGGTCGGGAACAAGCAAATAAAATATATAGGGTATCAAGTCAAGATCAAGATCAAGATCTCAAAAAGCAAACATCAGCATCAGCAATGGAATTTGAGTTCCCCACAAGCTGAGCGTGTCCCTGAAGGAAGAACCGACCAGAGTGGCTCCAGATGTATATAAGCTCTTGAGTAGGGCAAGAAAGAAGAGTGGAGAGAGGGACAATGGATTGTAGCCGGCAGTCGCAACGAGGTGGGCTATGACATTGATTTTGACAATGGGGGATCACCAATAAGCAAATATATGGCTTGATTCTTCAGCCTGTCTTCTTGGGTAAGGTTTATTCGGCTTTTTTTTTATTAATTTCTCTTCTTTTTTTCTTTCCCCCTTCTCTTTCCCTCTCTCTGTGTGTATTTCCCTTATTTTGTTCGGTCCGTCTTGATTCCTTTCTAATTAATTGCTCTTTAGTTTATTTGTTGAATCGGGAGAAGAGAAAAGAAATATGGAATAAGAAAGAAGAAGAGTAGGGAATAAAACAACACGAATAACAAAAATAATAAATATACTAATTTGCATTGGTTAGTTTCCTTGGACCCTCCGGAAAGATTGAGGTCGGTGATCTAGAACTAGACTACTACTAGATTTACATCGCTAGCCATTCATCCACCCTCCCTTTCTCGGTGTCCCAGAGCAGTGGAAGCAGCGGGGTGGCCAGTGACAGGGATCTGGCCTGCTAGTTTAGTTGGTGCTAAGCAAGCTGAAGGCTTGTACGCACCAGAATAGGAAAAGTAACAGGCAGCTGAGGTATGGGGGTGGTTTCTTTTCTTGAATTGGGGGGGTGGGTGTGGATAGGCATGTATGACTATGTATCATTGTATGAATGTATGGAGTTGTATTTAAACAATTACGTATTGGATGTATGGATGTACGACAGCACATGTTATGGATGTATTGGATCTCAATACGAAGCCTCTCGGGGAAAAAAAAAGGGGGAGGCAAATGATGAATGACTGAATGAATGAATGACAGGCTAATGACGATACCATTTGGATATGAGAAATACATCGGAGTTAGAATAATAGTCATCGGGAATTGATCTCTCTCTCTCTCTCTCTCTCTTTCTTTTGCAAAATGCTCACGGTAAGACCGCTCCCATCAGTAGTATGTCTAGTTTCCAAAACCAAACCTCCATCTAGTCACCGAAATTTAGGTGCAAGCCGCAAAGGTCACAATAGGTTATTTTCCACTCGTCTCGTCATGCGTTTTGTGATTGATTGACGGAGCTGAATGCAATTATTCTGAATCGCGGTTGCCCCATCCATGTACATTGCAGTCCCGAACACCCAAGCCACCAGAGAAGGCTGACACATCTTACTTGAGTCCCACGAAGTTCCATCTGGTCCCTTTTCTTCTAAGCGGAGAATGGGGCGATAAATTACTAGTTCCGTCGACAATCATACTCCTCCTCTTCCCATAATACGAGGAGGTCCATAAAAAATGGTACCCATTTTTTATTTTATTTATTCTATTTTTCTTTCCCGCGAGAGTACCGATTTAGATGGGGATCCATGGATGCTCTCCCGGGGGGATCGGGGTCCACTCGGTTTTTGGGGTGGCCCTTCAGTCCAATCGCGGAAGGCTTAAACACCTTCCGATCGGGCTGACAGTCACGCACCACATGGATGGTACGAAGAAAATACCTACTGTGTACTAGGTATTGATCGCCCGTAGTAATCAGGACTAATGCACTTTGTGCTGCCGACTCAGTCTACCTAAGGTATGATGAAACCCTTCATATATCTATTATCCTATACACGCATAATAGAAACGAGTGGCACCTCCTTACTACTATTCAGCTCCCCTGTCACAGTACGCATATAACTAATCTACCGGGGTAAACTCCCATATTTACACACTACTAAGACATCAGATTCAACTGGTATGATTGAGTGTTTCGGTATCCCTAATTAGTAGTAATCAGCATCAGAGCGGATAAGCATGACGAGGCAACCATAAGTAGAGCTGGCAATGCCGCCACCATCTTCTAGATAGGAGAGAAGAACGGGCAGAAGCCCAGGCTACCATAAGCATGGAATGCGAACTCGTAATCGACATCCCACAAACCACGAGTAGTCATATCATCTGACCCAGGAGGTTGGGCCAAGGGCATTGACCTCGACTAATTCAAAGAGCGAGTGGAGTAGGCGCTTTTCTTCTGACACCTGTTAGATAGAGCTGATGTAGTACCTGACTAGTATTCCCCATGTCCGAACTCGATGATCAGCTACTAGATGTCGTCTCTGGCTGATTATGATAGGAAAGGGAGGGGAGAGAATAGTGCCGTACATCGCTCTTACTCGGGGAACTAATGCTGCTCGACACAGCTCCATTACCATTCTCGTATCATTTCTGGTTGTCAGCCAGCTACTTACTAGCTGCTAGTGAAACAACCAGGATACCCTCGTCATCCACGCAGGCACCTGAGCTGTTGGGATTCATTTCAGCAAATAGGAGGCGGTTTCATACCGGACAACCTTGCCGGTCGAAGGATCTTCATCGTCACCTGGATGGATGTAGATCTTTACGACTGGACCTCGTTGCCCATGGGGGTTCGCCCATGGATCTGTGAGCAAAGAGAGCCACTAACCGGCCCTAAGGCTCCCTCAAAACTTATTCCCGGCATCCAAGCTTAATAGAGCAAAGGATTTGGGGTTGCCTATGTACGAACTACATGATCCCAGTACCCTACATCAAAACCAAGGGGTGCTTAAGGGGATGATAGTACGGCTGTCGGTTGTTTGGCTATACGCGCCGTGGGATTTCCGCGACTGCGAGGCATGGAAAAACCCATCCCACTGATATCGCTATTCGGTTGCAGGAGCGGGCGGTAATCTTTATCTTGGATGCTGGTTCGCTGCCGGGGCGCCCGAGAACTCCGATGACGGGCTTAGGTAGGAGAGAGAGTAAGTAGGTACTAGTAAGTACGTACTATTATTATGTATCGGAGGAACTGGCTGAGCTGAATCGTCCTCCATTCATCCTTATTGACAGTAGAATGTGGCACACGCACACATCTACCTGCCTTAGCGGCAAGTAAATAACAACTAGTTGTACCTTATGCCATTGATCTTACCTACTTGATCACATTGTCTTCAATAAACCTTTCCGTTAATAAGGTGTGAGATTCAATGTGATGGTGGACATGAATGAAGTTATTCGACTTTTTACTACACTGGTTTTTAGAAAGACAGGACAAAAGCATTGAAATAAGAAAAAAAAATAAAATAAAAAAATAGTAATCTAAATTTCAAAAGGGCTATATCTGCGGGAAGGGAGACGTGACATGATAATACCTCAGTACTTCTGGTCAGGCGAGGGAAAGCATGACAGGGTTCGCCCGGCAGAGCTACACAACGGACCGCTCGCGGGCGATCAATAGTGTAGCAATCGCCAGCCGCTCATTTGCTGTCAAGCTCCCCACTGTCGCCCTCCTCTCCTTGGCGTGGATGTGCCTCACTCTTGCAACAGCCGCGTCTGGCGACTTGGAAATCCCAACACATCCCCCGCTCGTCCTACCGTGCTGATAGATTGGCCCGGTAACCTAGTATTACTGGTTGTTAGTTGGTCAGGATGAAGGCTAAGAACCTTACAAGAATTCCAACTGATGGGTATTATCCGGAGTAAAATATCATCGGGAACGTAAAAGATCTCAATGGTTGATGGGCTCAGAACACATCTTGGCCAGTCCAGCAGGACCTCTTCCTGTCTTATCAAAAAGGTAGACACCAATGAGGTCCAGTTGTCTTTCCCCCCATCCATGACCCACCCCACTCTGACTCTTTTCTTAGCACCGAATGCTGCATCCTCTGAAGTTTTCTTTATGAAATACCATGTACTTCTGTATGCTTTTACCCCTGAAAAAGTGGGTTCACCTCCAGGTCGAAACATGCAAGACTCTGTTGCGTGCTGGTGCTGATGGATGGATGGCTGACAAGAACAGTAACTTTAGGTACCAATATTGTATTAGACTCAGACAGTCGCTGACCACAGAAATGTTGGCCATAGCTCTAGCCTTTTCTTTTTGTTTGGTATCTTCCTTTCTCTCTTAGATCTACCTCGCTTTCCTCGTTTCGGTTCAGGCAAACTTAGAAGTATAGGGGCGAGTAAGGTTAGAAAAATAGGGAACATGCTAATGTGGGTACTAGGCAGGTAACTAACTACACTAAGGTAGTGCAGACTGTAGTGCCTGACGTATCAATTAACTTGGCCAGTGCTTTCTGTATTTATTACGAGATTGTATTCTAACAATTTCAAAATGCAATTGTCGTCCCAAAAGTCCGAGGTTGACAGACTGTGTCCGATCACTCATTGCACTCTCTGCCTTTTTCCTTGATTCTGTGTAACATTGGATCCTCTCGCATGACTGGACACTGAAGTTTCACTGCTCAGGTCTGATTGAGCACGCCCTGCTGTCATTGAACGATCAATCAATCGGGTCTAGAGCTGCTGAACAAGGAATTTTTTTTTTTTCTTTCCTTACGGAAGGATTACACTGACTTGATGTATAACTATACGCGGGATGAAAGGGATGAAGATGAATTATCTGAATTAGATTATGAATTCAAGTTCAAACAAAGGGGTAAAGGAAAAATTGTGGGCTAAGAATAAGATACATATGACTTTGATGAATAAAGAACTGAATGTACTCTGAAGGCGAGACTTTTTCCCTTATCCTTACCTGTCCGTTGCTGTGACGGGCCGGGCCTTCATCTCGGAACCGCTCAAACTCAGCCATGACCCGTGGATCTTACACTTACAGGTGACGGACAGTTCCATCCCATCGCCCAACCTCTTTAGGTCACGCTAATTCTACGAGGCAAAATTTTTGACTTGGTTACTGATCCCAACTCAATAGGGTCTTGAGATAGGTGAGGCCTCTGAGAAATCACTCCGTGCTCCAGCTGAACCGTGCTCCTCCACATCGAGGGGATGCTGGGGCCAAAGAGCCATACAAACCAACTACTCCATACCATGTAATAAGTAAAACTCCTATTCCCGGCCTCATCGATCGTGGACAGCGACCACTGCGTTCCCAACATTGTGGGCCCGAGGGCCAAGGATTCCCCTAGTGAGGATCTATTGGATTAGACTGCGGCAAAGTTCAAACCTACTACTCTTACATACAGTAACCTTACTGCACGGGCTGTAGGTACCAGCCAGCCAGACAGGACAGACATACCTACATAAGCAGACATATTTGTGGATATCAGAACTACAATCTTTTTTTCTACCCCAAGGGAAAAAGAAAAAAAAAAAAAAAAAAGTGTCTATAAATATGAATGATATCTAAGAGCTAAAAATTTGAAACTATAAAATATTACAACCGGAAGAAAAAGAAAAATACTATCCCTCGCGTGTTTGGATCGGGTGAAGGGAGTGGTGACTCGCACATCCATAGGCGACGGCAGCTGATCCACAACGATCGAATCTCAAACATGGGATCTAAGGAGATGCGAAAGCTGACAGTCGTGAGATGTATCACATTTGCGGTTTCACGCAGTGTCAGGAGAAGAAAGTGAGAAAATCGGTGACATCATAGGAATAACCATTAGTCGGTTTTAACTGTATGTGTCTTTGCATGTTGAAGATTTACTTACCCATGGTCTTTTTCCTGGTAATCAACATATGTTCAGGGTTCGTTGTTTCTGTTGCGCGCAGGCAGTAATCATATAAATACTAGGTACTTACTCATATTACTCTCTACTCTCTAGATGTCCATTTCCGTGAAGACCCGAAATCATCAAGTATGGTTCATGCACAGTCTGCATGTATGTACCATGATGATACAGATTAATTATGTGTCAACACTAAACACAGCAGCTTAGTTCAGGCCAGTCTAGAGCTAGCCGAACCTGACCTTCTCCGGATTCGTGAGGACTAGTTTAGTTACCTAGATACTAGGCAGGCATGCACAAGTAAGTTTAGTCGTGATGATCCACCCTGTTACATCGGCATTCAATCCTCTCATGGGATTCAGCAGCTTCTAAAGACAGCCTCAGTGTCTGTCTGCTTGATCCACTTTTCCCATCATGCACAGCAACGAGTTTTCTATATTCCAGGATTTGCTATCCCGTAATGATCAGATCTATTCTAGCAACGCTCATATCATTGAGGAGATGCTGAGTGCCCAACTGTTAATCAATTTCGGTTCCAAGAGAAAAGTCAGGAGAAGACATTGGTGCTAACTATACTGCGTGACCGCGGATTCCACGATAACCAATATCATTAAATGATTTATTACTTGATTCTCATAATCCCAATGTGTACTTCTTATCGAGGATGCACAAGAAACTCGTACAGGTTGAAATTCCGCCAAGCCACACCAACCCTGTTCCACCTTTTTTTCCTCCCCTTCTTCCCGAGCGAGATCCGCCAGTCGATCATCACGGCTCCTGCTCGGGAAAAAGAAATGAGGGAAGGGAGAGCCTGGGAGCAAAAGTCAGGTTTGACCCCCCACGGCGATATAGGCGCCGGCTGGTGCCTGCTCGCAGCAGCACGTAAGGCATGATGTAGGTCGACTGCCCAATGCACCACCCTCTTCACCACCTCGTGATCGCAGGGGGCTGCTTGTCAGAAGATGCAGGAGAGAAAATCGCGTCCGATCAATAGTGCCGGCTAGCACTGCCCGGGTCTGTGACGAACAAAAGCCGATTGAAAGTCGATTCGATTCGTATCGCGACGGTACCTGATAATGTCACATTTGTGACCATGGTTTTGACTTGACATGACTTACGGAGGGTGCTCTTTTTAAAATTACTTGTTCACACACGCTTCGGCTTTTCTTTTTCATTACTATGTTTCCGATTAAAAGAGTGAATGATTGGGTAGAGAAAGAGAGAGAGGGAAATATATATATATGAAGGCCTTATTTCAATATAAACTTATCCAATTGCATGGAGGTGGGTGCTATTTTGTTCACGTACGTCAATTTGCTGTGTTCAGAGGCAATTGACTAGATAATTACTACTACCGACTTTGGGGGGAAAAAAAAATCACAACTTGGTCTGTTTGTAAATACGAGCTTACTTACTTTACCACTAAGGTTACGTGACATTATCCCCGAGGAAGGAAGGAACCATCGGCCACACCGCATGGACTGGAAAATCAGGAACGGAGCACCTAACGGGGCAGTGGAGCAGGTGCGATGGATCCCCGGAATCGACACATTAATTCTCTACTTTTAGTCACTTGTTAAATGACTATTAACTAATCTACTAACTAATCCACAGTAGGTATCACTACTAACTGACTAGTAGTAGCTAGTTATGTCTGTGCCCTCGCAATTACTAACCTATAACTAATCTCACCTGCTGGGTTGTCTCATGCCAATGCAGCATGTCTGTTCCCATCACACCGCGGGCATAGCCTACGCAATGAGTGGCCTTTTTCCGGAGGCCCTTACCGAGCCTCGTTTATGTCAATTTCGACGGACACTGCGAGTGGGAGCAGTCTCAAAAAAAGCCCACAGGGAGGATCCATATAGTTGGAGGATCGTCATCCGCAGGCAGACCATCCAGAGCTCCTCCCCCCACTTGTTTTCCAACCAACTACGTACTTCTACACTGAGGACGATGGAGTACAGCCCTGGTTGATCGTGACTTTTACCGAATACTGTCCGGGATCTACCTGTCTTGCTTGCCCTTAAACCACTGAAGCCATGCCGAGTCCACACCTCGTACTTACTGCCTCTAAGAGATTTGTGCCGTATGCGCACAAGACGACGAGATACACAGGCAGAGCATGACCATGGCGATGCACCATTTTGATCGGAACAATTACAAGCTGTTACTATTCACAATGCAGTATGTACAAAAGTTTTTCTGTGCTGATCTGACCGTCTTGGTGTTTGCCAATTGAATTCCATATGTCTTTGTGGTTGACACAGACCCAGAGATCCTTGCCACATTTCAACACTGAACTCCATTTTGCTCATGACGGAAGCCTATGATTTCCCTTTAGTGGCGGCGGCTACGCCAATGCCTTGAAGTCCGGTGCACCTGCTGTGTTTAGCCTTCCCGGAAAAGTCCGTGGACCTGGCCAACTACTAGGCAGGTATCGATCTCGCTTTAGACCCATAGATCACCGAGTGGATTCCCTACGGACCACGGAGTTTATATATTCTCAATATGTATGTCCAATGCGATGTACGCCGCTACTGCAGTCATTCATAATGCGAGGATATAGGTCCGTGACCAACTCAACAACCTGCATCTACTACCGATGCTAGTTCAACCCCGAGAGATCGTATGGCAGCCTATGCCCCTTAGTGACGGCGCTGCCGGCCCTTTTTTTGTGGATGCCCAATACAAGCATAGATCTATGGGTATGCATTCATACGCACGGTGACCGAATAGTAGTGCCGACTACTGAACTCAACCCCCCCGCAACGTGCAGGTGCCCGTCACGGGGACTGCGGATATCCCGATTGAAGGGTGATCTTATGGAGATAGGTAACCAGCGGAGCACATCCCTGTGCTCTCCGATGTCTACTTTATTGTCGCCGGTCAATCGTACGGTCTATGGAGTCAACTGAAGAACGGGGAGGGTGACTAGTCTTTCAGCCGACTACAATATGCCGCAATCAACAAGCCCTCTGGATTGTCGTCATCTCTGCGCGATGGCAACCGCTAAGGAAGCGCCTGCACCCCTACCGATCATCACACTGCTCTCGTGACAATTGCATTCAGCTTCCTCAGAATAAATTCACAACCACGTAATCAGCGCGAAATTACTACCAGTACAGCCTTTTTATCGTGCTTCATTTTCTTCCTCTTTTTTTGTTTCGCTTCGCTTGTAGCATTTCGTCTCCTTTGGAAAAGAAAAAAAAACCCCCAGGGTCACTTCCCCGTGCATGGAGTTGTGACAATAAAGCAATTGGCCTTTTGCAACGCAAATCCCGGTAGTGACGTCGAACAAGACGCGGCACGCAGACAAAATCGGAAACGGGAGATTCGAAAAGAAGAAACATAATTCCATAATTGCGCCAAAGCTTTCCCAAATCATTCTCATCACCGTCCAGTGTAGGTAGAGTATCTGTTCGGAGCGACCTTGTCAACAATGTTCATGATAGAGGAGAAGAAAACAGAAAGCCACCAGGACGATGAACGCCTTGTAGGCCAGTAGGAACGTACCTCCAGATTCTTGCCCGCATGTCACCACTACCAGTGGCGAACAGGTTATTAGTAGGGCTGGGCGCCACGGAGATGACTGTTACTGAGTTAGCAAAAGCCAAGATCACCTGGCAAGAGACATAGTGCTCGGAGGTTTTAGGTACGCACCTGAGTTCTTGTGTCCCTGGAGCATCATCTGCGCATTTCCGGTGATGGGGTCCCAGAATTGAACGCCGCGGTCTTTAGAACCACTCATGACCCAATGTCCGTCGGGAGTCAGGCAGACGCTGAGCACAAAGTCCTAATCCATGAGGTCAGCAACCACGAAACGAGTATTGGCCTTTTGCTAACGGAGAGTATGTATTTACCTTGTGACCTTCAAAAGTGCGGACGCATTTACCACCCTTAACTCCGCTTCCGGGGTAGGCGCCACGGGGCACGTTGAGCTCCCAAAGTTTGATGGTCTTGTCCAGACTACCACTGACAAGGTCCCGGCCGTTGGGGGCGAAGGCAACCGAGTACACGCTGTCCTTGTGTCCATCGGGGCTCTCCAACCGTTCCACAAGGTAGCCGGTAGTGGTATCCCAAACACGCACACTCTTATCGAGAGAGCCTGCGGCGACGTAGTGACCATCTGGGGACATAGCCACGGTGGTCACACCGTCTTCGATGCTCAGGGTGTAGACCAACTTGCCATCCAGGATATCCCAAAGGCGAACAGTCTTGTCTCCACTACCGGACGCAATGTACCGACCATTGCCAGCGAAGTCAAGAGAGTAGATATCCTGCTCGTGACCGGTAAAGATATGCTTGATCGTCCGGGCATTGATGTCCCAAACCTAACGGTAAGAAAAGAGGGAAAAAAGGGTTAGCTGCGAAATCATTCGAATAACAGCGCACCAAAGCGGCCATCAATAATACTAGTGATGTTAAAGCAGGACCACGTACCCGAATCTGCTTGTCTTCTGCGCCAGTCGCAAGATACTTGCCATCAGGGCTGAAGCAGACGCTGCGGATGTAAAGGTCGCCGTTCTTGTCCACATTCTCATCCTGCAACGTCGCAACGTTCTGACCAGTGGTCACATCGAAGATCTGCGCAGAGCGATTGCAGCCGGTCGCAAGGTACTTGCCATCACGGCTGAAACGAACACAGCACACAACGCTGTCGTGGACAAGGTGATGAACAAGTTCCACATCCAGCACGCGCTGCACCTCGGGATTGAACACGGCGTACCAATCGGCACCCTCTCGCTTTTGTGACGCCGGCAGATCGTCAGGATTCCAATTGGCCAGCATGTTTCCCGGACGATCTCGCACGAGAGCCTGGCTAGGAGGCGTGGGGCGGGCCAATTGCGGCGAGGAGACGCGGGGATCGGATGTGTAGGCCAGCTGGTGGGTCTGTTGAGGAGTGGCCGGACCGGGAGGAGCACGGGGCCGCTTGCCAGGGCCGGGGGAGGCAGCAGGAGGAGGGGGAGGTCCATAACCTGTTTAGAGATCGAGGCGATCACAAGGTCAGAGGTCAGGCAATCTGTCTTTCAACCATAGTCATAACATACCGTTCACAGCAGCACCAGGCTGATATCCTCCAAAAGAGCTCTGCGGTGGTTGCGGCGCTCCTTGCTGGGCCGCGGCAGCAGGCTGTTGAAGGGTATGCTGGGGAGGCTGCTGATCCTGGGGAGGGGGAGGGGCAACTGGAAGACCGGGGCCACTACCTCCTTGGTTGGTCATGATGCCACCAAACAGATTGCTAGGGCCGTGACCCAGGGCCGGTGGCGGGGCCTGAGAAGGTCCAGCGTGCTGGGCCGGGCCGGCAATGTGAGATGACACGGGCTGAACACCACGCGATTCAAGCTCGTGTCGCAGCACCCGAATCTCTGCTTCGTAACTACAATGATGGATAAGGCGTTAGTACAGCTATTGGGTAAGATGAGCCGCCCAAGTAACGTACTCTTGTTTCATCTTAAGTTGTGCCTGTTCCAGTTGATAGACCTTCTGGCGGATCATCTCCATCTCTTGAAGCTGTCCGGTTACTAGGGGTGGTAGAAACCAAGCGTCAGCAGTTTACACCAAAGGGGGAAATGACAATAACAATAATAAAATCTGGGCGACACAAGATGCTCTCCATTGCATTAAAACTCCGGAATTCACCCGTACGCCGCTGATCTGCGCCACAAGGTGAAACCCGGCGGAAACGCGCCGTGACAAGTAAAGTTCTCGTCGCAAAGCCAATCCAAATAGCACAGAGGACCAAGGAAATAACAAAACATACGCTGATGTTCAAACTCGCCAGTGCTTCGAGACTGATTCTCGAATTCCTGGCGCAGTTGGTCCAACAACTCCGTCAGACGGGAGTTGGGAGCCGGAACCATTCCGCGATGAGTATTATACATAGCGCGAAATATTTGTGTTGTTATTATCCCGTGTTCGCTTGGGCAACAATAGAGGGGTGGACAATCCGAACAACGAGACGTAGGAACGAAAGTCGCTTAGGCGGAAAGTCAGTGGTTGTGGTGGGGGGGAATGGTTGGTGGTCGACCGAAGGGATAAGTAGTTCAACGGCAAGAGTAATCCGCGACTCCGGGAAAAAAAGAAGAAGATATGGGCGACGGGAGTCGCTGTTAGGCGACAGAGACTGGTGTGAGGAAATCGATCACCGCAGCCGCATCACAGCGCGCCCCTGAGGACTCGGCGCGGCAACGTGGTCGGAAAGGGGAAAACAGTAGAAAAAAAAAGGGGGAAAGGATGTTGAATGGGGATAATTGCGCGTGGACGACGATCCGGGGCGGACGATGGATGAAAGGCGAGACGATAAAGGGACGACAAGGGAAGAGGGGAGGAGGAGCAGAAGCTGAGGCTGAAGGAGGAGGAGAGCGAGATGAAGTGACAGTTGAAGGTCCGTTCAGTTCAGGTTCGAGTTCGTTAGTCTTTCTTAGGTAAGGTTCCTCCGGGTCACGCTCGGCTGTTCCGGGTCCGGAGAACCACCACCGCCCAATGGACGTGCCCGTTTTGCCGCCCGAAGCGAGTCCCAAGTAGGCCAGACATTGAAGTATAGTCTACTTCGTACATACTATATATCAAACTAAAAGTAACATGTTGAGGTATAAATCTATACTCCTATTTGCTTCGTAGTTATAGGTCTGGAAAGACTCACAATTGACACTCTAGTTCCCACTATCTCCTGGAAATAAGCTAACTGACTCGCTGTCGAGACAGAAAAGAAGGTACGGCGCTTAGTGTGACCGTATTGAACATGGACTTCTCACCCAAATGCAGCCATAGCCGCCGCAATACTGCAACAATACAGAAAGTGTGCAACTTGCACATACGTTACTAAACCATATCATCCCGTGACCTTATCAGATCGGCCGGAATTGCGGATGTAGTTTTACTCCCCAACTGGAAATACACGTTGGAACCTTCTTTTGTGCCTTTTCCCTTTCTGCGGTTGTATTTTCCTTGGGTAAGGGGATAAGGAACACAGTAAACTAATAGTACCTAGTACTATTCAAGAATCCCACTTAAGTCGCTAATAGAACACTTTACAATTTACTTATGTTATAGATCTAATCACTATAGTTAGTTAGATGTAGACAACTATACATTACTCAGTAGTAGACCATCTCCACCCTTTTCACAACAAATCAGACGGAACGGCAGGCCTCGTTCCGCCTGGTGTGATCCTCACGGCCATCTGATAGGCTCCTCCTCCACCAAATCGCAGATGAGTGCCATTCTGCAAATTATATTACTTAACTTCTTCTTCATCTTCTTCTTCTCATCTTCTTTACCCCTTCCTTTCTTCTAACTATTCTTCTTCTCGCCAATTTTACATTCTTTCCTTTCCCCCCCTTAATCCCCCGCCCAAATTGTCCAACCTAAAAAGTAGTACTTACCAACAACCACTACTGGCTGGCACTTCAATCATTTTTTTCTTAAACTACTCGCCTCCTTCCCCCTTTCCTCCCCCCGCGAACCATCCGAACTCTCCCCCGATTCTTCAACACCTTGTTCCGCATACCACCCTTATAATATTGTATTCTCACCCGCTCAAATCCGGGCACCATGGATATCGCCCTCGAAATTTGGGACACCTTCATTGGTGATCGCCTCTACGCCTCTCTTCTCCCTCTATCTCTTGCCTCATCCGCCTCGCTCCCCGGCTTCACTACCGTCACCAACAGCACCCTGTCGTTCTTTGGCGCAACCCAGCCCTTTGTCTACGAACCGGCTACTCAATTGATTTACTTGGAGCCTTCCAAGTTTGCCTATTTGAGCGCCTGGCCAAGGAACAATATTTATCGTCAGTTCCTTTCTTTCTTCTTGATCGTCTGGTATGTGCACTTGCCTTCTTTTCTCGGCCCCCTTCCAATCATTCCTTTGGCTAACTATGTGGGCGCATTATGTGCGCCTTGATCAGGATTTTCGGTATCATCGTTTACTTCATTTCCGCAAGCCTTTCCTATATCTTCATCTGGGATAAGACCACCGTTCACCACCCTAAGTACCTCAAGAACCAAATCCCTATGGAAATCGCCCAGACTATGCGCTCAATGCCGGTTATGTCCTTGTTGACTGCTCCTTTTCTGGTTGCCGAAGTCCGTGGCTACGCCAAGCTCTATGATACCTTCTCCGAAGAGCCATTCCCCTACTACAGTATCTTGCAATTCCCGCTATTCATCATGTTCACCGACCTCTGCATCTACTGGATTCACCGCGGCCTGCACCACCCGCTTATTTATAAGACCTTGCACAAGCCTCACCACAAGTGGATTATGCCTAGTCCCTTCGCCTCCCACGCCTTTCACCCGCTTGATGGCTGGTCGCAGAGTGTTCCCTACCACGTATTCCCGTTCATCTTCCCACTTCAGAAGCTGGCCTACGTCTTCCTCTTCGGGTTCATCAACCTCTGGACTGTGCTGATTCACGACGGCGAGTACGTTGCCAACAGCCCAGTGATCAACGGAGCGGCCTGCCACACCATGCACCATCTGTACTTCAACTACAATTATGGCCAGTTCACAACCCTCTGGGATCGTCTGGGCGGTAGCTATCGCAAGCCCAACGAGGAGCTCTTCCGCCGCGACACAAAGAATGGCGAGGAGGAGTGGAAGCGACAGACCAAGGAGATGGAAACCATTCTCAAGGATGTCGAAGGCGACGATGACCGGGCGTACCTGGCTGATTCTCAGACCAAGAAGAACCTGTGAATGTGGGAATCATGACCAGTCAATAAGGGATCTGTTCTCAACCTCACAGGTCCATGGAGATTATCTCTGTTTCCCGGGCCCAGACTTCACATAACGAGTTCACGGCTTCTCCCTAGTTTTCGACCTTCTCACGCTACGCCGCCCTGACTACGTCTTGTATAACACGGATCCTAGTATATTAATTGTTCCAGCCCCCTTTATAGACGTGTATATTAATTCAACCTTGAGTCACTGGTTATGCCCCTGCTTGTGAAGGAACACCGGAACCGTACCGGCCAGTTGTCTGTTTGGTTCGTTTATTTCTTGTTTTCTTTCTGCTTTGTACATATATATGATCGATCAACGGAAAGGGGAGCGGAGATTTCAACATTACATTTTAATCTAAAAATTCACTGCATTACGTTATTAATATATGTCCTTGTATGTATGTATAGGTGTAGATACAACACCTCTCAGTTGACAAAGGCAGCAGGGAAATACCAAGAAACTCATGTTAGCAGAACATCACAAGAAGATTCAGTGTACTATAACTATTCCTTAATTTTTCTTTTCTCCTCTTAGTGGTTATATTACTCTTTTTGATTTTTAGTTTGAACGCCCTCACCCGCTGAAATTGGTCGAGATAAAACAAGTGCCACAACCTAACTTATGTATGTATACAGAAGAGCGAAGAGAAAAATGGAAAGAAATCCTGGAGTTGAAGATTGAAGATCTCCTTACCCAAGCATATCTGATCCGATTACAGCCTGATCCAAGCTCCCACGCTCATTCAATGTCCACGCTCGCATCGGCTTCAGCGATATCCATTTCCCCATCTGCGGGGATACTTTCTGAAGCGCCAGTCTCTTCCGGGGCCGGAGGGGGAGCGACCGTGCCGACAGGAGTAGCTGTGGCCATGGCATCCGCAATGAAAGATTCCTCGACGCCAGCTTTCCTGCGGAACACTCTGAGCCAGCGCTGGCCCCATTGCCGGATGATTTCATCCTCAGGCAAGTTTCCACTTCCATCTCCTCTTTCCATCTGCTCGTCGTTGCTTCCGCCGGCCACTGATACGATGGAGTCTTCGATGACCTTGAAAAGGGATTGCATATCAACCTTCTCACGACTGAGCGTCTCATCGAGGACGCTGAGCTGCGGCTCGTAAAGACCCGGCTGAGTACGTGCGGCAACAATCTGGCGCAGGCGGTTGGTGACCTTTCCAACAGTGGCGGAGATCATCTCAAACACGTGGGTCTTGGCAAGAACGGTTCCTGCCTCTAGCTTGTCCACCAGCGCCCATTCAATGACTGACAGTGGAGTCAAGATGGTGTAGTTGAGAAGCTTGTCAATGATGTTGATTCCGACGCCGGGCTGGTCGACCCAATACTCCATGACGGAGGTTATAATCTGGCGCCTCGCCTGTGCAGACTGGGGTCCGATGGCCAGGAGTCGTTCCTTGTTCCGTTCAATGCAGGACAGTACATGAGACAGAGACTTGGAGCCAACAAAGCAGATGGCCGTAACGAAGGCATCAGTTGAAGGCAGCAGCGGGTCTTCGACACCGAGAGATCTGGCTTGCTCTTCAATTGCGTTGATAAAAGGCTGGATCTCCTCGTCGCTAGCCTTCTTACGGACCAGTTGCATGATTTCTCTGCCTTCATTCGCATACGGAGTAGCTGAACGAAACACAAATTAGCCAATCGTTTTGAATCGCAGCCAAAGTCGAATTTGTAAATAGGAGTGACTGAAAAGAGTAGACCTGAAGCGAAGGAAGGGAAAAACTTACTATCAGACGAGTACTTGAAATCGGGGGTGTCTTTCTCTTTTCCTTCCGTGATCAAGTCTTGGTATGGGTCAGGGAGAGTGCCCCTGATACGCTGTGCAAAGCTCAGCCGGATCTCCTTGTCAAGGGCGCCGTTAATAAAGGCCATCCGGGGGTGAACGAGAGGCAGCTCCAAGTCATCAATCCTGAGCCATTGTTAGCCGATCCGCACTGCATTCTGCCTGCTCATGAGCCTTACCATTCACTCCATTTCCAAGTGAACCCAAAGTTGCTCAGGTGATGAGAGAACCAATCCAAGAATCGATGGCTTAGATCTAAATCCATTGTCTCTAGGCTGCGATACAAGAAACGGATTGCACGTCCTAAGCTCGGTGCGATAGCGGCCGGGGCTATCTTACAGCACTCCGTGAGAACCGAGTGGTAGTAAACCAGTTTGTGCTCGGGAGACGGCAGCTGGAATAATTGAGAAAACACGGCGTCCACAGCAACATCCTCGGGTTTCCAGAGATTAATGTCTCCCGGTAGATCGCGCAGCCTATCAAAAGGAGTCGCCCGCTTCACGAAGGTGTGTGGAGTAAAATAGCAGTCGATATCAATCAAGAACTTCGCCGTCGCAATGCGGTTGAAATCAAGAATATTGATGGTGTCGACAAGGGCATCACGCAGCAAGGAAGATGCGATATCTGATGTAGGAGGGACTGTTTCCATGTCTTGATTCGCGTACACGGAAAGGTACGCCTCAGGGAAAATTGCCCTTGTTCCATTCTTCACCGGACTCGGAACGGTGATCTGAGGGAATGCATGCTTTGGCTCGTTTTCATAAGTCTTCGGCTCTGCGCCATTTTCTTGCGATTCTTGCCCCTCTTGTGCTTCCTCGGGCTCTTGTGCATTCAATGCCTCTAGCGCTCCTCTCCATGGCCTAGGAAGACACGCGAGCTCCCAGCCGCGGCCGGACTCTTTCTGTAATTGATTCTGGAGTAGGCTGATAACGCTTGGCGTAGCAATTGGCTTGCCGTTCTCAAGGCCGAAAGGATTAACCAGGTCCACAAGAGTATGAGGGGTGGAAGCAATGATATCGGTCTTCTCCAGAAGTGCGGTGGCCTGGGACTCGAAACCGGCTGCTGGGGAGGCCATTACGTAGGGAATGGTGAAAAGGATAATTTTCACCAGCTCCAGACCGATCAACTGTATGCGCTTCGTTAGCAAACCTGCGACCCTTTGGGACTGTCGGTTTATCGGCGTCGCTTACATCTTCCGAGGATGCTGTTTGAAGGTCGACAGCGCGCGCAAAGAGCTCTTCCAGTACCGGGAAGATGCCATCCCCTTCGAAGACACATTGGAGACACCCCAGGAACCGCAGAAGAAGCTTAACCTCGCGCCACGCGCCAGCGTCAATGTACTTCTGCAAGCACACGCCTGACCTACTGAGAACGTCGGACACGAGCTCGGATTTCTGAAAATTTGCGATGAGAACGGTCGCGGCGACGAAAGGGATCTTTAGCGGCTGCTCCAAAACACTAGTATAATAGAAACACCGTCAGCTCCGAGCTCGGCGGGGGTTCAAACAGGCCAAAGGGGGGCAGCCAAGCCAGTCAAGCCATACAGGTCAAGCGCAATGTCGACAAAGGAGTTCCTAAACTCCTGATCTTCGTAGTTATCCGCCACACTTTTTGCGATGCTCACAGCGTCATCTTCTGCTCGTCTGGCAGCCTAAAGAACGTTCGCAGTGAGTGCCGGCACTTGCCACACTTGATCGAGTTTTTGGAAGAGGGTATTCGTACAGATTCAGCGATCGTAAGCAATTGCCTCCGGACCTTGACAATAAGCGGTTCCTCGTATCGACGCCTCTGGCGGCGGTCATAGTCATCATCTTCTGCAGATCCCAAGAAATTGTTAATGGTGAGTGGCCACGAGGGGAGCTCCAGCTAGAAATCGAAGACGGAGTCTGGGGGCATGATAGCAATTGGCAAGCAAGCAATTGCACACAAGGACTCGATCACGGCGGAACCGCATGTTTTACTGACCTCTGTAACGCCTCTTCCGCCCACCACCCCTGGGGCCATGAGGTCGGCGTTCGTAGTCGGCCATCGCTAGCGGGCCTTATGTCCACACGAAATGTCTCGCGCAACGACTGCTTCTGGGTAGAATGAGGAGCCAAACCAAGCTGTAAGCAGCACAGCTTCTACGGGCGGCGGCAGCGAGGAGCTCTATATCGGTAATGCCGTCGCGATAGGAAGGGCATGTGTCTAAGAAGCAAAACATCAATAGTGCTCAGCTGCTGGTCGGGACTCGGGATCCTCCGTCCCGCTGATTATCTAACCATGTTCCTTCTGTCTTCACAACCAGAGCTCCAATGGAGCCGTGGAAATTGTGCTGCGTTCAGAGAGGACTCAACTACTACTATTTGATATATAACACTTAATGAGAAGGTTCTGACTGTGTCATCTATGTCACAGCTACGGTGGCTGAAGAACATTTGAAATCGAGTAATACCCATACGCGTATATGCTACCCCGGTAAAACACAAGAGCATACTTGTAACCCATAGAAAACTGCAAGCATGCAAGCCAGAAGAGGTCAAACGAAGAGAAGATACAGAATGCTGTGGTTATACACAGTACGAGAACGAGAGTATCCAGGCAATGTTCTTTGGGGCCTCTAGGATAAATGACTAAGAACAGCAGCAAGCAGTAAATAGGTGAATCGTCTGGATAGCTTCATGGCCGTCGACGCCAAGTGTATGAGGCTTAGAAGAGAGGAAAGGGGCGGACTAGAGAGGTGAGGGTAGAGGTAAGAGGAAAGAACCACGAGAATATGAGAACGGAGACAAAGAGATATAAATTCACAGCAGAAACAGCATGAACGGGGCTTCTAGCGCGGCAAGTCGGGAAAGAAGACCTCCAATACCTATATTCAAGCACACTGACAGGCACGCGGTATGGCGCATCCAAACAAAGAAATCCTCAAAGATATCTGACGCATTTGTAGGATATTCATCTTTCCGCCCTTGTGAATAAAACTTGCGGCAATTTGTGAACAGAGCCCGTTCGATCGAGAGATGAAGCTATGCAGACTTGATCCCGGAAGGCAGACTCACGCAATAAGGGTATCACTTTTTTACCTCCCAAGAGCTGTCTCAGACACCTCAGTAACTCCAGGCTATACCATCCCGTCAACCCCTTTGCGTGAAACGGTCATGATCCACTAAAACCTCCCACTCTTAAGAACTTTTTGTGGTCGTCAAGAGTCACAATTCCCTCTGCTCCACCTAGTCTCCCAGAGATCCCGGCACACCTCTTTCCCTCTCCATGGAAACCTTTCTTTTTCTTTTCATTGCTTTTTTTCCCTTTCCCTTTTTTTTGTTGATATTTTGTTTTGTTTTCTTCCATTAACTTCCTTTCTCCTGCTCCTCATGCTCACGTTTCACCCTGTCTTTCAGTATTCTGCCATACAGAAGCCAGCTCCCGGATGCCCCAGCCTATGGATTAGGTCTACAGATTCGAATAAACCTTTCCCAGTTCAAGAACCGCCTGATGCATGAAGATAAGCTCGTAGGGCATGACATCAAATTTCCGCAATCAGGTGCAAACATGTTTGCACACGTAAGGGCGTGTAGTTCGTCAGATTTGCACGGGTTGACTCAGTCAAGACGCGCTATCATTTCTTCCTTCGTAAGAGGCTTGAAGTTGGTGATATCTAACCCGCGAGCCTCAAGTGCAGGACGTGCATGAGGGGGAATCAGCCGGCTGTTCATTGCGGGCGCGATAGAAAGTTCTATGACAGTGTCAGGTCGTCAGTATGGGGGGGCAACCAAAACAAGTGGTTTTCAGGGAGACCGACCATGCCTGGAGAAGTCGAACAGATTAGGGAGCTCCCTCGTGGAGCCGTTCGGGTGCCGCGAGTCGGGCAACCGGGTGTTAGGATCCCGAAGTTCGTCGAAGAATGGATGGCACATCGCTTCAATTGCTGACAGACGTTGCGTCGGCGTGTATTCCAGCAGGGCGGAGATTAAATCGATGGCCTCATGGGGGGCCCTCCGGAAGACCTGATGGACATCAGCATTTTTCGCTCGAAATTGTTTCCGCTAAGGAATCCCACCTTATTGAAGGGGTGTGGCTTGATCTGCGGGAACTTGTGTTCCATGTAGTTCGGGTTCATGGTGCGAATCTGCTCCCGCGTCGGGGTGCCCAGGACCTTGATGATCTCCACGAGCTGGTCGATTCCGGATTCTCCTGGGAAGAGTGGTTGTCCTAGCATTAATTCGGCCATCACGCAACCAGTAGACCATACGTCTGATGTATATTAGTACATACGCAGAGCCCCTGGGTTGAATTTGAGAGAAATACCAATTTTCGTGGTGTAGTTCGTTGCGCCGAAAATCAACTCAGGTGCGCGGTAGTAGCGGGAGCAAATGTATGAAACATTAGGCTCATTCTCGACAAGAATCTTGGCGGATCCAAAGTCACACAGCTTCAGAATACCGGTGTTTGGGTCGAGCAGCAGGTTTTGAGGTTTTATGTCACGATGGCAGATTCCCTGCGAGTGAATGTAGGCCAGAGAACGGAAAAGTTGGTAGATGTAGAGCTTGACTTCCAGCATCGGCATGGTTGTCTTCAACTTGTTGAAATAACGCGAGGCCCGATACACCGTCTCTGGTACATATTCGAGAACGAGGTTCAAGTACACTTCATCTTTCTATGACATTTCCATGGCATGGTCAGCAGACAAGTAGGTAAAACGACGAGGAAGACGGGTTGCAGCATGAACTGAGGGGAAGCAAGAGGAAGGCAAGCGATGTTGAAGGGAGAGCGACATACCCTTTCTCCGTTAGAGTAGTAGAATGCCTTTAGTTCTACGATATTCGGGTGGCGCACGATCCGCATGATCTGAAGTTCACGATTCTGAGGGGGGAGGGGGGTACTGTTAGCGACCGGGTAGGCGATGACGAGCATTGGTGGCCTGGCATACCTTGAACCGCTTGTCCTGGAGAACCCTTTTGATTGCAGCATCTTCGCCGCTGGGCATCATCTTCGTTTGGAAGACGACGCCAAAGGATCCATTGCCAACGATTTTACATTGTGAATAGGAGATCTCCTTGGTTTCTCCCGTAAGTCCATCCTGGACTTTCTCGCGGACGACTTCTATATGATCGCAAACAAGAAGGAAAAGGTTAGCAATCGAGTCCAGCAGATGGGCTCAGCAACAATTGCGTGAAGAACGGCACGTCTCTTACCACCCATGCGCAGACTCGAGAAGACCCCAGGTCTATTCTGTGACATCACGGACGGCTAGTGGGGACAACACCGGGCGGCAACGTGGGCGATGCTATCGAGAATAAGGAGGGCTGGACTTCAACAGCGGATGTCGGGAAGGGACGCAAAAGTAAGGCGTGAGGTCCGTTTTGGGCAGACTGTACTCGGTGGAGCACTAGTTGGGAGGGGTGCTCTGGATGGGCGGAATATCCGAACGGTGGATGTTGAGTGGAGGTGCGCGTGAGATGAAAGGTTGAGAAGCAGGCGGGCGAATCGTAGAAGGGAAGGCTCAGACCAAGGGGACCAATGGACTTGGGGAGCGTGCCAAGAGTTGCAGACACAAGACCTGAGCAATGAACGCCCCAAAGATTGTGAAGCGGGTTTCTTTAGATGAGGGAGGGGGTTGGTGTGGGCAGCGGTGGGTGGTGGAGGGGAGGAGGGTTTAGATAGAAGGGACAAATGTTTCTCGAAGAGAAGGAGAAAAAAATAAAATAGAAAGGAAAAGAGAAAAGAGAAAAAAGTGAAGTTATGTGTGAAAGAACCAGCAGCAGTAGCAAGTAGCAGTTTAGTAGTTAAGAGAGTACCGAACCGCAGCTGATTCGAGGAGGGAGGAGTGTAAAGTGTAGGTATTGAATTTCACGCCTCAGCAGAAGTGTGGCAGTGGAATTTCAAGGAAAGGCGGGTAAAATAAGTAAGTGTAGGTAAGAGAAAGCTCAGGCTCTCAAAAGGGAGGGATGGTCGGTCGGAGGAGAAGGAAGTGGGAAGAGAGGATAGTAAGAGAGGAGAGACTTGAGCAGGTGACGTTGATGGAACGACGAAGCCCGAACACGCGAGGGCTGCAGGAACGCGGGAATAAAGCACCGGGAGGAGAGGAAGAAGGCAAGGAACACACGAGCCAACTCCGGGCAAATAAGAGATATCAGTAAGAATAGTAATAGACGTAGTTGACCAGGGAGGCCAGTAAGTAGAATAAAAAATAAAAAAGGTTAAAGGGGGGGGGGAGGGAAAAAAGAGAGGGACCTCTCTTTCAGAGAAGTAATAATACTAATAATGAAATCAATGAATCAGGAGCACACGGGCGCTTTTCTGACTCTTGGAGGAAGATACCAATACCAAAAGGAGGGAGAAGATTACTAGCATCCGATCAAAAACCAGCCTGTCTCAATATGTGGTTAAGTTGTTACTGTTCTCTCCCTGTCTGTTACTAGTCCGTTAGGCCCCAGAAGGCAACGTTTGGGTTTGGCTTGGGGTGGAGGAGGGGAGGAGGAGGAGGAGGAGGGGGGCGGGAGTGGTTCAACTTACAGCAGTTAGTAACTTTACCTTTCCCAAAAGAAAGAAAGCCTGGGTAACAACCGATGGGCACGGAGCTATGGCAGTGTGTGGAGAGGCAACAGAGATGTGGATGATGACGGTTGGGATTATTGGTACAGAGAACCTGAGGGATTGCTGTTTATGGCCGCCGGCATAAGAATAACCATTCTTTACACAGTAGCGTTCGTCCTCGAGTAGAGATAGTAGTATTCCCGTTCGAACAATAATGCCCCAGTTGGACTAATAATAATAAGGAGAGCACTTATACCTATAGCCCACCAGCCTAGTCAAGAGTACCCCATATAAAGCTATAGGTATCTTAGCACTCTACTCCATTTCCTTTCATTTTAATCTGATTTTATTTTTTGATTATCTTGTTTTTATTATCCCATTCCATTACGGCAACTGGTAGCTAATGATGAAACTCCATAGGCATGAGGGTATATTGTGGGCTCGGCCCCGGAGGGGCAAGAAAATTAAATAGCCAGAAAGAAAGAAAATGGAAAATCAAAAATTAAGGGAACTATTGTAGAAAAGGGAAAAGATTGAGAGAGACAGAGAGAGCGGCGTAATGAATGGAAATAATGTGTCTGTATACCTAGGTATTGATACAATACAATACCGGATCGGTCGCTCTCTGCCCCAGGTCTTTGCGTCTGCCTATGACGCTATTGCCCTTACCGGAAGCAAGGTACCTGGGTACCGCTAGTAGATAGGCGGTGCGATGCTACTTCTGCCCATCTTAGATGATGCCGCTAAGATATGTCACTATATACGCATTTGATGAGGTTCTCTGCGTATGATGGTCACTTCCTAGATTCTATATCCTGTACACTGAAACTGTTCTTGCTCCGCTCCCCACCAAGTGACACACCCCTGCCTGTCAATCGAGAAATAATTGATTGGTATATGTCCCACTTCAAGATTAGAAAAGGAGGCATTTTTGGGTCCGCGGCTGGCGTCATTCCTAGGCCGAATATGAAACGGAACGGTAGGCGCAGAAGTATACAGTAGATAAAACACAAATATCATCATAACAATTTACATCTGATGGTAGAGTTGTAACTTGAGCAGATCAGTAGGTCGAGAACAATGATGACGGACTTGAGGTGGAACCATCCAGATTGGGCGGGAGGTAGACAGCTGCTGCTGGGATTGAGAGAATGAGGGCCCATTCCTAATGGGCATATGACCTTGGCTCCGAGCGCTTGGGTTCGAGATTTAGCATTAATATTGTCGTTCAATATCTGACTATCTAGTGGTGCTTAAAACGGGCGAGTGGTGCATCTCCATTCCCGAACACCCTTGGATCGCAATAGTAATGTTTCTCATTAGTTATGTTGGGTTGTTAACTCCCCCACCAATGCAAGCAGACCACGCTCGGGATCAATGGCCTTGATTCCTACCATTCCTGGCATCGCATTTTACAGGGGGTGGGCTAGAACAAGACCAGCAAGACCAAATCTTCCTTGTCCCTGCAGTAGAGAAAGGAGGGGTTGGTCAGGAGATCTCCGTAACTAACTGACTAGCAACCACGGCGGTACTTCTGAGTTTGTACGTAAGTGATGGAAGAGAAACCAACGCTCTTCTAGGGCTCGGTGAGTCGCGCGCCTCAACAATCTTTCCCCCCTATCTGGGGACGAGAATAACCTATATCGACATTAGGGGCGTATCTAGTGTATCTTGAAAGTCATATCCGTTGAGCTCAATAGCTAGCTACAACTAGCTCTAGGCTTTGGAGGGATCCAGGCCTTTCAAACCATCTCAGAACTTCTTCCCGCGGCCCGTAGAATGCCGATCGGGAAAGCCAAAGGCGAGCCACAGAAGAGGTGCCTGGATCACTAGTACCTCCCATCCATGTCATAGCCCGATGAAGATTTCAGACATGGACAGTAAAGTAAGTAGGTCGTGAGGTAGGAGGTCCACTGGGCGGTTCCGGTGACAGGCAGGGTAGTTCTGCCATCATGTGCTGCCATTGGCCCCTGGGTGTCAAGTGACCAGCCGCGATTTTCACTGGAAACCCGTTCATTGGCTACCCGTACTATTGCATACGTATGGTAAATACAGATCAAGCCACCCAACCCAAGAAAAATGACGGAAAACTAGGGTTAAGTGCTAAGTGCTAAAAAGTAGGATAGTAGTAGTGCGGAGGAAGGCGGGTGTGTATTCGGTCGCCGCATATTTGACCAGGATCTAGACTTCAACGTATTTGGAGGGCGGGTGGGCTGCTCACCAGGGCCGGCTGCATATGTACTCCTGCTGTACTCTTGACTCTCACTGCGGTCGGGTTCGAGGTCGGCTTGGAATCCTCTCGGGAAGACTGGCCATAAACATGTCACCATGCGACTGTTTATGTCCGACGCCACAGGTACAGCAACAAAGGATGCTTGAGCCTATGTCAATACTGCAATGACGTAGCAATAATCACCATCTCAATACGGGATCATAAGGGTATCATGTCTGACCAGTGTCGAAAATAGGCCAATGCATAACGCATGTGTAGAGTTCAGAGTCTTGGCTCAAGTTCTACGGAGTAGGAAAAGTATACTGCAAACGATCTGGATGCAGTGGGCGATGCCTTGCCCACGTGCACTTTCGTGGTCCATGCTCATCGTGTCCACGCTTGAGTAGTAGACCAATACTTGTAGCCGTTGAATATTCTTAGTAGTCTATTTATTACATCGTTGAGATTCGTACTTCCTGCAGCGCCTCAACAGAAAATGAAGTACTCAGTCGAGGGTGTATTTAGCTGTATATATTCGTACCGCATGATGCAATTGCCACTCTGCATTCATCCGAACGGCCTCTTGTAAGCTCAGCCATCGCTTTGCATGGGCATGTTGCTTAGCAGCAATAAACTCTCGTCGGGTTACAAATCTATCGTATTGGAAGCGAATGACATATCACAAATTTACATCATCTAAAAAAAAAAAGAAGAGTCACGGGATGAGAACAGACTTACACTACTAAGTAACTATCAGAGACGACGCCTCTACAGCCAACCCCACAATGACTAGGGCAAGCGCATATGGTACTAATGATCTATCCACTTAGTACTAGGAGCAGCTAATGTTAGGCTTCTTAATATAGTAGCAAGGGTCATTGTAGTTCTGATGGTAAAGGCGATCATGTGAAGCTCATGTTTCACACGTTTAGCTGTCACCGGTAGCTCAAAGAGACAAAATCCTCCGCCTTTTGGAATTTTGCTTTTTCCTCAATACCATTTTCCATATTTCTCCTGTTTAGTATTCCGCTTTATAAGGCTTGGCATGTATGCATTTCGATCGTGTACGACCGCCCGACATACATGGATTTTCACTCATCGGCTCAACACAACAGTTGTCGGACTATCTAGAAACGCTCTGTGCCGTGTCCTAGCTCCCTTACCTCCTCTATCCTTACAGCTTGCTTCTTCAGAAACATGGACATAAGTAGGTTGCTTATGAGACTCACAGAGGCATGTCGGAATTGGAGATTGGATACGATTGGACATCTCTCGCATTTGTTTTCTGACTTGTTTCAATAGTAGCTTAACCGTCACTGGACTTTGGGGCGTAAGAATAGCAAGAACACTTACACAGAGAACCGGCACGGGAGATTATGCAAACCCCTTGCTGCGCAGACTTGCAAGCGTATCAGCTACTACGGTCAGTAGGTCTCAGCAGACCATAATCTCAGATAACACGACTTGAAAAACTCCTACTTAAGATTGAGAGCATGCCATTCTTGAGCCATAACCTTCTCATTTGCCACCTTATCTACATCAACTGAATTTACATGAGGGACTAATTGCAGCCACATACCAAGCTGAGACAGGGAAGGGCTTGAAAAAACCAATGTTCGGAGGCGTCGGGGTAAGCCACTCGGAACTCATCCAGGTTGTGTCGTCGAATTAAAGACGAGGTCAGAGTGTATGTTGCATATTGACAAAGGGTAGAAAATGTCAATCATAATGACATTAGGCTCTTGCGTTCATGAGCTGTAGGAGAAGAATGGATGTAGAGGAAGGATAATAGACTAGTCGAGCTATCGGTAGCTGTGCTGCAAACCGAATTCGAGACCACGCACATCCGTTGGGTTCATTCTTCTTCTTTTTTATCCCCCTTTTTCTTTTTCTCTACGTATCTAGCATCAAACATACATAAGTAGTTTATATGCGGGCTATAGCTCCGGTGACACTGCAGACAGTCTATACATCTCATTGAACTTTGCTGGGAGGGGGGTGTGTGTGTGAATATAAGCTGAGCATGCACGTACTTGGGAGTAGGTACCCAATAATATACATACCACATGTGATTATCTCTCTGCTGATGCTTGACGTACCTCAAGTTTCGAAATACAGATACAATACCTGGCATTCACACTAACAAGTATCATATAAGAATTGCCCCACATCGACTCAATGGTACCTCAAAAAGGACCAAACTGATTGATGCACATAAGAAATCCTCCTGTGCGTATTTGTGCGCTTGGTGCACCACAGAAACTGGCAGGCTGAGAGTCTGGGAGTGCTATGTATGCCTCGACAAAATATCGATAATTGTCTATAATGAGGCCTAGTTGAACCCACCGTGACTAGCTAATTAAGTTGTTTACAGTCGAGGGGTCAGGTGATTGTTAAGAAACAATACGACAAAAAGATCTACCAAACCATGACTTTGTGAATTCAGGTGCAGGCAATTTTGTTCATATGCTTTGGATTAGGCTCTACTAGGTACAGCCTCACCCTGCCACTGTGCATACCATCCGACATACCATACCCATCAACAAGGAGAGACAGGCAATAATACCATGGCTAACAGTTCCTACGAATCATGAAACATTATTCATATGTAGGGCTCTTTCTTTAGGGCCATTGCAATCATGAGGTGGGTTACCTCATTCACTGATCCTTGGCTCTCGTTTTCAGAGTTTGGCCCGGTCGGCAGGCAGCTAAAAGGCATGCTGCTTGGTTACTGCGGATCGCCGGGGGGCCACACAGCGTCAGCAGATCACATTCAACTGGCTCAAGTTGTTGGTGACTTCTTTCTTTCTTTCTTTCTTTCTTTCTTTCTTTCTTTCTATTTTTTTTTTTACCCCCGAGTTACTCTCAGGTGACTGCAGCTTTGCTGTCTCGGTGAGGCTGCTCATGTAACAACCATTGGCCACCAAATGGTCAATTCTACCACTGCTTCAGATATCCCTCCATGGTTCATGATGTGATTTTCGTGAAACAGACTAGGGGCCCTGCTGGGACACAAGTGATACCGAGCTCTTAATTACTAGTTCAGACTCAATGATGGTTTACTATCTGATAATGATGAGGACTGCTGCAGGCCAACAAGCAGGGGTAGAACGGTAGACCAGTAAAATGGATGACATCGATGGCTTTGTTTTCATCATTGTTGTTTCGGAAAGGCCTGCTGCAATTTATGCTTTACATCCTCGGTCGTACTATGTAGGCTGAGAGCCTGTTATGTCCGCAACGTTGAAACCCTACTACTAAGGTACATATTGGCAGGACTATATCACTCACAGCGTTGATATATGTGAACATTTGGTGTCCACCACTACGACTAGTACATTTCTCAGTACCATCAAGGCTTGTTTCTCGGAAAAGACAACCCTGAAGATGTTCGGCAGGAGGATCAAAGAAATGTGCCTGCCTTAACCGAGATCAACATCATAACCAGCCCAGCCCCCCCTCCTCCCCCCAAAAGTATCCGAGGTGCGTTTTCGGCCATTCTCCAAGGCTGAGCCAATAGCGGTAGCTCGGCACTTCGTTTACTTAGTAGTATCGTCCAGGGCATGAACCCAGCTCTACTGTGTACCAAAGGACGGATGTACCTGATCTTATCACAGAAGTCAAACCCTGCCTTGGCCATCTTGTCCATGAAACCTGGCCCTATAGCAACACCACATTTGTGTCTCTCAAGAGTCAAGATTGCTCCGTATGTTGTGTCATCTTGGCTATTGCCCTTCACGGTAGACTTTGGGAAGAATTCAGCCGCGGAAACCTGTTCCTTGTGTCCCGAGATGCCTTTTGTGTCAGCCAGATCAAGCGTCCAATAAGACTGGGGTAGTTAGTTAGGTGTCTCTCCCCCCCTCTCTCTTTGAGCGTGAGAGTTACTTGGGCGACCATTGAAGGACAATCATAGGAGCAGGAAAAGTGGAAACAAGGGAACATGACCCAATGACCACCACTGTTATTGAAATCAACAATGAAGAACCCCCAAGAAACCCACCACACAAGCAGGTCCAGCACTAAGGACGAAGAGCGAAGGAGAGGGACGGGGGGGGAAAGAGAGTGCGAGCGAGCGAGATAATTTCATGTCCAACCGAAGAGATAGGGAATGATGTCACCGTGGGGCAACTGTTGGCCTTCTTTCCGCCAGCAAAGGGTCATCGTGAACCTTCAACCATGGGTTTCTCCTCGCATTTAGACCCAAGGATTGCCACCAGCACGAGGCCCAACCAGTTGGGGTTTTTGTGAGGCCTGATGAGCGAATCGGACCTTGGTGGGCAGTAGGACCATGTAACCGGGTCTGATTCCGTGATTTAATCTTTTCCAGATCTCGAGCTAGGAAAAGGTGGAAGGATAGGACACTGTAGGTAAAAGTAGATAGAATGGAGGCTAAAATAGCTGCTACATTGGGGAGTAGGCAGCACTGGAGTCTCCGGAGTGAGGAGAAACCGGGGGGAGAAGCGCAGTAGTGCAAGATGTGTGTGCCATCGGGCGGGATTGAAATTACATGGACTAGTTAATGACCGGGCACGACGGCTCTACTTCCTTTCCGACTCTCCGTGACGAATGTAAATCGTCTAGGTTATCTTGATATATTTCATGTAGTACCATCTTTAATGGGCCCTAGACTCGCCGGGAAAAAAAAAATATCTGCGAGGCAGTTGACCCTGTAGGTACTACTGTGTACTAAGTATTCCCGTTTTCTATTATTCTATACAGTAAGGAGATGCTTGCATTAGGTCGTGTAATATTCCACTCTTGATGGACAACGAAGACTCCATACCTCCTAGTACTTACTACCCACTAAGTCCCTCTAGAGTCTAGACATTCATTGAGGATTTAGTCTACTCGGGGCACAATGCCATCACCAGGCACAACAGTAACTAAAATGCTGTATCATCCGCCAAAAATCAAGGTTGCCCTACTATGTATCTAAAAGTGTTTAGTATCCCTCGAAGTCACCTGCCCAACACAGCTTATAACGATGGAGTAAGAGAAAATGGAGTCCCCTCACACTAACTACGGAGTAAAGGTGGAGAATACTAACCTGCGTGCCTCCAATTCCCAACTAATCCACTAGTCCAGAATATTGCCTAATTACAGCCAGACCATAATTATAGAGAACCCACCAGATTCCCACTTAAGCGTGACACTATCATCCCAGTTTGGCCCCTGCTGCTCCGTAGGGAAAAAAGGGTAAAAAAAAGGAATGGTGTGTTTGGGTCAAACAGACGACCACGCTATCTTTTTAGCGTCCAAGACGGCGTCTTTGCTGTGGCGGGCCAGAGAGTGAGAGAGACTGAGTTGAGTTGAGTATACTGTTTTTGGTAATGGGCTGGAGAAGTGAATGGATCCTTTATCCTTGTATCTGCATAGCATTATCTACATATGGTAGTTTTGTTACATGACTGGACGTTGCTCACCCGCAAGAGGTATATTTACTTGACATTTAGTATAGGTTTATTCATCATCTTTCCTTTTTTAGTTGTGGCTCTGATTGACAACCAACTATCTAGATAATCATCGTGATCGTGGTTCTGGCCTCTTTAGTCCTCCGCTGCTCTTCCTTTCCCACTTTTCCTGTCTTACTGCTAAATCACTTCTTTGTTTCTCTGTCGTCGGGGAACTATTATGATCGTCTGATCTGGCAGTCACTTCATCGAGCTACAACTATTGGCAATAACCTTCGTGTAGCAGTCACGAGGTGTCAGGGCGTGCAAAGGTCATGCTCGTGGAAATATCCTCGCTACATGTTCATAGCGCAAAAGTGGCCGCTATTTTTGTTGGGGGAGATATGTTGGCGCAGAATACGGGTATTGCCAGGAGACATCTCAGGAACCCTCGTTCGGCAATGGCATACGAGATGAGGGAAGGTGTCCCCGATGCAGCGTCGGCTATGTCCCGTGAAATTGATAAAATCTTGCTCTTACTCCATTCGTTGCAAAAGGTCTTTGACTAACGCAGGTGACCCTGATGAATGACCCGGGTCCCTCAGCGACGCAAGGAGTCCATCCCATCACAAGGTCCGTCACTCTCACTTCGATTTTCCATGTCATAAGAAGCAGAACGTGTTTTACATTGCCCCATCTATGATGCGTTAAGGATAAAAAAACAAACACCGCAACAGCTTTCCGCAGATGATGCTTCCATGCATGCCTAGCAGTCATGTCCATCGGCCATAAAGGTTGCCGTCGAGATAAAAATGATAAGAAAAAGTAGAACAGCGGGGAAAAAAAGAGACAGGGGTACATTCATAGATGAAGGCATAGACAAAATCGAAATGATATCTCGACTGGACCGAAGATGGATCTATACAAAACTTGGTTCCGTGGCGCCAAACGACTGCCTCCCTGGACCAGCAAACCGCATTCGTGGGGATAACCGATGTGATACACCATCGTCCAAACATGCACATGGAGAGAGAAGAGCTACTAAAACAAATAGTGAAAAAGGTATAAGCCGAGGGCGGATGCAGAGCAATAGCTTCTGTCCTCCCACTTTCAGGTGGGCCCCATTAGCCCCAGCTGCACGTCAGAGCGTGCTTAGAAGGGAGGAGGGACCATGTCCTCAGGGCTCATCTTCTCTTGCTGCTCCATCAGTTCCTCGCCCGCGATCTCAAGGGAAACAGCAAGACCGAGCTTGGCCGTTTGCTACAAAGAGAACAACATGTTAGTCACTAATCATCCACCTGGAATGAAGGGACACTGCAGGAAGTGAAGCTCACCTTGGCCTGATCGATCTCACCGGCAAAGGTAAGAGCGATGGGCATAGCTATCCGCTTCTCCAGAAGGCAACTGACCTTTCCGGTGCTGTCGACCTGAGCACGGAAAGTGGAAGCACGGAAGTCGTACTTGGCGCCAATGGCAGTGGTGCCGTCACGGCTGGGACCACCCATGAGAGCAGCAGCAGCGTTAGGAGCGAACTGGAGGTTCATGTCAACACCAGCCTCAACACGCTCGGAGAGCTTCTTCCAGTAGGAGGCGGTGATGACACCCTGAGCCTGCAGCTGAGCACTGACAATCCAGTCGGCGGTCTTGTAGCGGGCACCGTAGGAGAGAGCAGATTCAGGACGAGCGTTCATGGCCTGGCGCTGCCAGATAGCCTCGAAACCAAGAGCCAGGTTGGGAGTAACAGACTGGAGATAGCTTCCGACGAAGATACCGGTAAGACCGCCCTCCAAGTAAGAAGGGTTGAAAGCCTTGAGAGAGGCGGAGAAATCGTCGCCGGTGTAGTCATTATCAAGCTGCATCAAGCCCTGGCCACCGGGCATAATCTGAGTGTTGGTCTTGGTGACAAACTTGGGGGTCCAACGGTAGTTGCCGACAGCAGCGAGACCTCCATCGCTTCCGAGGTTGCCTTGCATGAAGACCTAAAGTCCCAACGAGAGAAATTGTTAGCCACCTACACAGATTATATATTCAGAGGTAACATATAACCATTGCACCTTACCTTAGGACTTCCGTACATGGCGGAGAAGTTGTATGGGGGCATGTTGCCGGATCCGCCCATGGAGAAAGCATGCGACACACGGAACAGAGGAGACATGCCGAAAACCTTGGTCAGGTCCGCCCGGAGACCGGTGAACATGAAGTTGGACAGCAGAACATCCTTCTGCACCTCCCGGGAGATGTTATCCAGGGTGCCAGGGTTGGGAAGGCCGAGGGCGGCCCTGCGCTCGGAGAACGAGGTGTATGCATCCTTGAAGGCCGCGGCCACGGAATTGTCCGTGAGGAAGGAAGGCAAAGCTAGAGAGTCGGACATTATGAAGTCTGAGGAGATATTAAAGGTCGTTATACAGGACGGGAGAGAAACGGAGGATGATCGTTATACGCGGTTCGTCCTTGTTGGGGGGAGGAAAAGTGAAGAGACCTCGTTGAGACCAGCCCGGAAATTGAACCTGGAAAGGCGAAGAGCAACGTGAGGGATAACACGACGCTCTTGCTAATTGAGGAATGAAGGTTGTGTCCGACCTGCTCTGGGGAGTTGAGAGGAGGGAGATTGAACACCAGGGCAGATGGATTGGGGGAGGGAGATGGATGAGATGGTGATGGGGAAGTTCAGTTTCCAGGCGTTCTTTCGACTGCCAGAGCTTTCGGCTTGAAAAAAGTGACTGGCGCCTTTCCGCCCCGGTTGCGCTGGGCCGTCGCTGTGCTGCGCCGTAGTCACTGACTCCCTCAATGTAGTTTAGCCCGCTTCGGGCTGCGCCGGGATTGGGATCTTTAGTTTGGCCGGCGATGATATAATCCTCGAAGCTATCTAGTTAACTAGTTCATCTCCCTCAATTCGTGAAGAAGAGAAGAAGAAGAAGAAGAAGAAAAAGAAGAAGAGGTCTCACGGATCCTTTATCATATCTGTTTTGGTAAATTTGTTGTGCTCAAATTGTCTCGACTTTGTCTCAAGCCCTTCCTATCTCTGTCTCTCTCTCTCTCTCTCTCTCTCTCTTTTTTCTTTTCTCGGAGACGAGCAACCAATCGGGTGTGGATCGGTCTATAGTTTATACCACCGACGGTGTACAGCTCTAGTACACTACTACTAACTAACTACTAGTACTACTTACTACTTGGTAGTCAGGTAGTCACATCACTGACTTACTGACAGTTACAACAACTTGATTTGTCTTTGCTGCCGCCCGATTGGGCTGTCTTGCTTTTTTTTCTGAGAGTGTCTCCTTGCAAAAAGCAGTACTTATTACTTCTACCACCTAATCTTCCGTCATTACTGGGACTTGCTTTTGTGCGGGGATGTGCTGAGCGCCTTCCTTCGTCTCTATTGCTCTCTACCGATACCCCTCGTTAGCCCAGCCCAAGCTTGACTCTACTATTCTTCCTTCTCCCCGAACTATCCCATCCCATCCCATCTCGCCATTATTATCATTACCGCCATGGATACGTTACTGTAAGCTCGACTCAGTCCTTCCTCCCTCGATATGTTTCGCTTCTTCTCCGAATCGTCGTGCTGGGTCCGGAGTACTTGCGATACCGCTGAACCTTTCCCTATTATCGATTCCACTTGCTCTAACGTACTCCTAGAACCGCGGATATCGTTGCCAACTCCCCCCGATTTCGGCGCAAGTCGTCGACTTTCGTCGATGCAATTCACGACCTGCCTGAAAAGGCCGATTTGGCTCCCGCGCAGCTCTACAGCACCGAATCCGGCCGACTCTTCCACTCCGGCCGCATTGTCATCATCACGGTAGGATTACCGGCAAGAGGCAAGACGTTCGTTTGACCAAACCCATTCGTCATTGGTCCACTCCATTCATTAACCTTTGGTCAGGCATATGTCGGTCGCTCTGGCACGTTACCTTCGCTGGTAAGTACACCATCCGGCCCATGGCTCTATTGCTAAGCAGAGCCGAATTGACATCATCGCAGGTTAGGTGTCAAGACAAGAATATTCCACCTCGGCGATTATCGACGTGCTACCATCCCCTACGGCCAAGATATCCCTGATGACTACTTCTTTGTCAACGGTACGCGATGGCCTCTTATATCTACCCAGACGTACCTTGGCCAGCCTCAGTGGCTGACCACTTTTATTTTAACAACCTCGCTTGCTAACTGAACATGTAGCGTCGGCTTCGTCTGTGCTCCTAAGGCAGAAGATTGTTAAGCGATGTCGCGAAGATATATACCACTTCTTGAATCATGAGAATGGGCAGATAGCGATATACGATGCAGTCAATCCCATCGCTTCGGGACGACGGTCACTCGCCAAGGAATTCTCCAAGCATGATATAGAGGTACTCGGATTTATCTTACCCTTAGTATTACACATTTGCTAATCATGCCCTCCATGGAAACCCAGACTCTATTCATTGAATCGTGGTGTGACGATGAACGCATAATCGAGGAGAATGTCCGACGGGTTAAGATATCTTCACCCGACGTACGTTTAGCTACCATGGAACCCCGATTCTATCGCGCATACTCACCCTTGGCAGTACGTAGGGTGGTCTTCAGAAGACGCGGTCAAACATTATTTGACCAGGATAGCTGCCCGTATCCCCCAATTCCAGACTATGGAGGAGACGGACCTCAATTACATCAAGGTATCTGCTATATCCTGCATGATGCGGCTTCCCTTTCGCTAATTTCTCACCAGATGATCAACGCAGGTGAACGTCTGATTGTAAACAACAAAAGCTTTGGCTATCTCTCTAATCGGATTGTGTTCTACCTCTTGAACCTCCATATCAAATCAAGACACACGTATTTTGCCAGAGTCAGTCTGCCTGTTGCGACGCATATTGACGGGAGATCTTTAAGTTACTGACGAAAATGTGTGTGACTAGGCCGGCGTTTCACTGGAAGCAGGCTCATACAAAGCGGATGCCTCACTCTCCGAGCAAGGAGAGGAGTACGCCAAAAAGATGACAGAGTGCTTGCTCCAGCACAGGGAGGCTGAAAGACAAGCTATGGCCGACCAAGGGGAGAAAGACTACGAACTAAAGCCGCTGACAGTCTGGACGTCTACGCGACGGAGGACAGTCGAAACCGCCAAGTACCTCCATGAGAAAGGATACAAAGTACGGCAGCGATCACAAATGAGCCAGTTGAACCCTGGGGTATGCGAGATGATGTCGGAACGGAAAATCCGCCAGGAGTATCCGGACGAGGTGGCGAAGCATGATCTTGACCCCTATCACCATCGTTACCCTCGAGCAGAGGTAGGCCGTGTTCTTGTTTGCGTTTAGTCATGGAGGGTTCCGAAACTGACTATATTGGTAGTCCTATCATGACCTTGCGGTACGGCTGGAGCCGATTATCCTGGAGCTTGAGCGCGAGCAGAATGATCTCTTGATTATCGCGCACGAGAGCGTATTAAGAGTGCTTTATGGATACCTGATGGCATGCAATGCCGCCGACATTCCATTCCTGGAGTTCCCACGGGACGAGATAATTGAAGTGAGGCGATTGTTACAGGTTTAACGGCGTTGAACACCTCAGCTAACTGACTTCTTCAGATAATACCCGAAAGCTATCAGAACGAGGCGCGCCGAATCCACATCCCTGGTCTACCCAAAGAGATCATCCCTGGCTCACCCGAAGACATCAAGATTCCCGTCCCGCCGAGTGGGATGATGACCCCGCTGGCTGGGGGACTTGGCAGCCCAAAGGAAGGCCTTGCAACGCCGCAGAGCGGCCTTCGAACTCCTCGGGAGCCCGAGAGGATCTCACAGCAGCATGTGGAAGATGTTGTCTAGATTCGCATTCCATCTTGTATATAGGACCCCGCGACCGCTTGCCCGTAGGAGTATCGTCGGTACGATTGTGAACGTAGATAGTCATTAGCGCTAGCCCCCATGAAGCGTAGAAACGAAGACAATGTTATCCTTCTGCTGAAGTTCGTAATTCTCCTCGCCTTCGAGCTCCCAATCAGCGTCGTTGATGAGGACCAAGATTCCCGGTCGTCTGTCGCACAAGGTCAGCCTGATCGCGTTACACTGTATTCCCATGCGATGAGATGGAACGTACACATTGCCTTCCAATATGAACAATTCCTGTCTCTGATCCTTCATGTAGTTCTTCACCAGATGACCCAGGAGGTAGCTGATAGTTGGCCGGCTGCCGTCGTCAAGGTGCGAAGGTAGGGTGACGTGGTGTTTGCGCTCGTTGGCAAACAGAATCTCTAGACCACCTCTGTTTGTGCAAACCAAGCCAAGTCAGTCATGAGTAGAAGCCTGGGGTGCTTGCATGAAAAGGGTGAGAGCCGAACGTGAACTCAACGGTAATAGCAATGGAACCGGCGCCATCTTTGCCCAGCTCAGGGGCTCCAGGGTTCGTGGCCATGTTGATTATCAAGAGAGAGATGTATAACTAATGGCCAAGTAAGGCAAGGTAATCAATTGGGGGTTGCGCGGGATCGTCAGGGCTCGTGGACAAGGCGTTAGTTATTGCGGCGAGGATGGAGATGGAGGGGTTGGCAAAAGACGGGGTCCGGATTTCTCGCTGCTTATCGATAAGCCGCCCAGTTTGCCGGCACAAAAAGTCGGCTGGCTGTGCGATCCATTCGAACATGGTTGGTTGGTGACGAACAAGCCCACCCCTCACTCTTACTTCCTTCCCTGTCTGTGGCTCTGTCGGCCTGCTTGATCTTTTCCCAATATAACCTAAACTAATTGCTCGAATTTACGACTTGGACGAGCTTCATGGTCTCCATCACGACCGAGTACATCAGCGTCGGGGGCAATAGGCATCCCGCCGCCGCCGATTGGGACGTCCAGTCAGGCGTGCTTGCCTTTGGCGCAGATAACAATGTAGCTCTCTGGGATCCTCGAGTAAGTTACTCCTCAAGATCCGCTTGTTTGCTTCCAATATGGTGTTAGTTTTGATACTGATGGTGGGGCCTTGGGTGATGATGTAGGAGAGTTCCCAGCGCGGGGTCTATTCGCTTCTTGTCGGCCACACCGACAAGGTCAGTGTCGTTCGGTTCTACACATGCCCTTCCACCGGAGCGAGACTTCTCTTGACTGGCTCTGTTGATCATACGGTCCGGTTATGGCGCCCCGATTCAGAAAACTCCCGCCAATTCGTCCACGCGCATACTTTGGAAGGACATGCCGGCTCAGTCAATACCATCGCCATAGCTGAAGGATTGGACATCGTCGCATCGGGCGCAGCTGATGCTACTGTGAAGATATGGAAGATCAGCACGCAGGGGGAGCCGAAGGGCGAGCTCTTGAGATCTATTCCCATGAAGCCACGCTTCTTTCCGTTGGCTTTGGCGTTGACACCGCTTCGAACGGAATCGAATGACAGACCTGTGGCTCTGGCGGTGGCAGGGACCACAAACATCGTGCAGGTATATGTAGCAGAGAACACTCTTGTCGACCCCGATTTCAAGCTTGCGGCTGTGCTGTCCGGACACGAGGCGTGGGTGCGCTCCTTGTCTTTCACGTCGGATAAGCAGAGCAAGACGGGTGATCTGCTATTGGCCTCAGCCAGTCAAGACAAGTATGTTCGACTCTGGCGATTCCAACGTGGAGAGGTTACTCAGGCCACGCCGGCGTGTGATGACGATCCTATGCTGGGCGGCTTCGAGCCGACGCTATCGAACAAGGCGCATCAGTTCACCGCGGCGGGGACCAAATACTCTGTTACATTCGAAGCTCTGTTGTTCGGAAACGAGGACTGGATTTACACGACTGCGTGGAACCCTGACCCAGAGCGCCAGCAACTTCTCACTGCTTCGGCAGACAACACATTGACCATTTGGGAACAAGATCCGGTCTCGGGAGTGTGGCTTTCTGCCGAAAGAATGGGAGAGATCAGTGTTCAGAAAGGTTCCACTACAGCTACTGGTAGTACTGGTGGGTTCTGGATTGGTCTTTGGGCCCCAGACGGCAAGCAAGTTGTAAGTCTGGGCCGCACTGGAAGCTGGCGCTCGTGGAAGTACGATGCGGAAACCGATATGTGGGCGCAGTCCCTGGGTATCTCCGGGCACGTGCGGTCAGCCAATGGGGTCCAATGGGAGCCTACTGGAGGATATCTCTTGTCGACAAGTGCGGATCAAACGACACGTCTGCATGCCCAGTGGCTGCGCGATGGACTGAAGTCATGGCATGAATTTTCACGACCTCAGATCCATGGCTACGATTTGAATTGCGTGGACACTCTGGGCCCGGCTCGGTTCGTGTCCGGTGCCGAAGAGAAGCTATTGCGAGTGTTCAATGAGCCTGGGCCTATCGCACAGCTCCTAGAGAAGCTTTCTGGCTTCAAACAGACGACCGAAGGAGCACTACCAGACACAGCACAGATCCCCGTCCTGGGATTGTCGAACCAGGCGCCGGCCGATGATGCGCCTACAGGTGAAGACGGAGTGGAGGGTGAGGAGGTTGGAAAAGCTCAGGCTAATCAGGCGCTTTTGGCGGAATCAAACCAACCGCCATTGGAAGATCAGCTGGCCCGCTACACATTATGGCCAGAGCATGAGAAGCTGTATGGTCACGGATACGAGATCTCAGCCGTGGCCGTCAGCCACGACCGCACACTAATTGCCACCGCTTGCAAGGCGAGTTCGATTGATCATGCCGTGGTGCGTCTGTACGACACGTCGGACTGGCACGAGATTCGTCCATCTCTTGCCGCGCACACCTTGACCATTACTAGTCTCGCTTTCTCCAGTGACGACCAGTACCTTCTGAGTGTCGGGCGTGACCGGCAATGGGCTGTTTATCAACGTAGCGAACAGGACCCCTCTACATTCTCCCTTCTAACTTCGAACCCCAAGGGCCACTCCCGAATGATCCTCGATGCCGCATGGGCACCTGCGTCGGGCAAGCCCATCTTCACAACCGCTGGCCGGGACAAGTCAGTGAAGCTGTGGCAAATGACCGAAGGCTTTTTCGAGTGCAAATCTACCATCCCGCTGACAACGCCTGTCACTGCACTGGCGTTCCTTCCGCAGATATACAACAACTCCTTCTTTGTGGCCACGGGCGAGGAAAGCGGGGCGGTGTCTGTCTACCAGGTTGCAGTCGACAGCCTGGAAGCCAGCCATCTGTCAAGTATCGACAAGCTTGCATCACCTTCGAAGGCGATCACGCAGCTGTCCTGGCGGCCGGTTCCTGATGCCGACATACGGAATTTTGCACTGGCGGTAGCAAGCGAGGACACTTCAACTCGGATATATAGTTTTTCGGACATGGTCTCATAACCAAAAAGGCCATATATGTACAGAACCAAAAACTAAATGAGCAAGAAAAGAAGAAATTACCATGGGTTGAAGTCTTGCGTAATGTTGAAAGCCCAGACTCCTGAAATGTTGAATATATCCCTCCCGAGTCTAGAAAATCCATCTAGAGACACAAATAGTTGAATGATGCTCCGAACCCCTGCTATGCATATCCAGTGATTAGTGGCTGTTGAACCAACCATGTTGAACGATGCCAAAGAAAGAATATAAGAAGAGCAGATGAAACAAATGAAAAGGCGCACTTGCATGTCATCACGCAGCAGGTCGCTTTTCCAAGCCATACCCGCCCAAACCTTCCAGCGTCGGGTAAGTCTTAGCCTGACTAGTAGACCCATTTCTCGGTCCCCTAGATTGCAAGTCCTCCTTGAGCCACTTCAGCACGAGCACACCAAGCTGACTATTCTCTGAAGACTCCTTAACCTCCTCGCGGAACTTCTCAATGGGACCCCACTGACGCACGCTTCCCAAATGCATATGGACAAGGTGAGTAGGCCACAGCGACAAGTTATCCAAGATATGGGTCGCATAAACGATAGTGCAGGGTCTGATCTCGGTCTCACGTTTAAGGAAGGCCAGGAAATTGGCGCGAGAGAGGAGGTCCAGATCGACGGTGATTTCATCCAGGAGGAGGACTTGCCAGGGCCGGAGGAGGCCCATAGCTAGCTGAACGCGACGACGTTCGCCGTCCGAGACGGCGTGCATGCGCCAGTTGAGATCGATGTCGAGGATGTCGACGAGTTCATCCCGACGGTCAGGGTATGCATTGCCGCCGACGGAGGCGAGGAGGGTAGGGACGTCGATGTCGGTGCGGACGATGTTGTTAAGAACCCATTCCATGCCGAGGTAGGTTACGCCTTCGAGACCGTCCTTGAAAGGGTCTTTGCCTGCGACGGTGATGGTGTCTGTGGGAGCTAGACGTTTGCCTGCTAGGAGGCGGAGGAGGGTGGTTTTTCCCGCGCCATTGGCTGTTGACAGTGGTTTAGGAGTTAGTTTGGTTGATATGTGCAGCAGCAGTGATATTGGACATACCCCCGATAAGTAGGGTTCGACTGCCGGCGGGGGCTTGGAGATTGACATCGGTCAAGCCGGCAGAACCATCGGGGAACTGGAAGGATAGGTTCTTGACCTCAATTGAGGGGGAAGTGGCGTTATTGTCTGTCATGGCGAGAGATGCAAAGAGGGGAAAAAAGATGAGGGGTAAGTTAAGTTGATAGTAGAATAGCAGATTGCTCTTATCTAAATAGTAGTGTGGGTCACTCCGGTCTATGTCGTCGTAGATATTTATTGACGGTCCAAACGAAAATCTATTATTGAAAGGAAGGAAATAAAGACTGTGCAAAGTGTAATAAGACTCAGGGAGAGAAGAAAAAGGAAGAAGAAGAGGAATTGGAGGAGGAGCGATAAGACCCGATGAGGTAATAATTCAATGGATTGCGATGGCGGGGGAATTTGCGCCGGGAATTTTTCCAGAGCCGCACCGCCAGAATTACCTCCCTTCGAGCCCATCAGCTCGCGGTCTTCTTTGCCAGATGCATTTGTCGAGGCAAAGATGCTAATTCGGCCCTATTTTAATTTCCTCTCATGCAACCATTTGTCCGACGCTTTATGTCTCTCAAACGCCCCTCCGTTATGAAGCCGCTCATCGCTGTCGTCGGTGCCACGGGCACGGGCAAATCAAAGGTGAGAGCGTTTACTCCGCCAAGGATCTTGGGATTGTCTTTTTTTCTTTTGAGGCTTTGCTTTACTGACGGTTGTAGTTAGCTTGCAGTGGACCTAGCCTCGCGATTTAACGGGGAGATCATCAATGGCGATGCCATGCAAATGTATCGCGGTCTCCCTATCATCACCAACCAGATCCCCGTCGAGGAGCGAAACGGTATCCCGCACCACCTGATTAGCTGTGTTGAGCTTGATGAACAGCCATGGTTCGTGGGCAGATTCAGAAGCGAAAGTCTCCGACTCATTGACGACATTCACGCCAGAGGGAAAACTCCCGTTCTGGTCGGCGGTACCCATTACTATACACAAGCCGTCCTGTTCAAGGATCAGCTACTTGGCGAGGATGCCACTGCAGACGATGCGCCGGAGGAAGCGGAAAATCGATTGATGGAAGATAACGACCCAAAGTCCTCGACTAAATGGCCGATTCTTGACGCTCCTACTGAGGTGGTTCTGCAGAAGCTGAGAGAAGTCGATCCGGTCATGGCGGATCGATGGCATCCGAATGAAGCACGCAAAATCCGCCGCTCCCTAGAGATCTACTTCCAGACCGGCAGGCCCGCGTCGGAGATCTACGCGGAACAACAGCGGACGAAGCAGGCAGCCCTGGCTCGGGATGACTCCCTTACGGGTGCCGGCCACTTGCGATTCCCGACGATGATATTTTGGGTGCACTCGGAGAAGGAGACGCTCAACACTCGACTGGACAAGAGGGTGGATGCAATGCTGGAGCAAGGGCTGATGACAGAAGCCAGGCAGATGTCGGATTACCTCCAGGAGAAGAAAGCCCAGGGCGTCTCCGTTGACCAGAGCCGCGGCGTATGGGTGTCTATCGGATACAAAGAGCTAGCACCCTATCTCGAAGCACTATATGCAGGCTCGGTGGATGAGGCCGAGCTAGAGAACCTCAAGAAATCTGGCGTTGAGTCGATCAAGACTGCAACGCGGCAGTATGCCATGTCTCAAATCAAATGGATCAGAAACAAGTTATGGCAGGCCCTTGCAGACGCAAGCTCGACCAATCGTCTCTACCTCCTTGACAGCACCAATGTCGACGCATGGGAGCAGAATATTTCCGAGCCGTCCGAACGTCTTGTCCGCGCTCTGCTGGAAGACGAACCCACTCCCGACCCGAAATCACTGTCAGAGCTCGCAAGGACAGTCTTGGGCGCCAAGGAGTCGCAGCCGCAGAAAGAGTCAGGATCCGTCACAAAGTGCAGGACCTGTGACATCTGCCACAAGACCATGATGGGTGATGAGCAATGGCAAATACACATCAACGGCTCAGTCCATAGGAGAGCGCTTAAGAGCGCCGCCAAACGGGCCGCGCGTGATGAATATCTACGAAAGCGACAAAAGCTGCTACACGAGGGCCAGGAAAATGGCCCTGAATCTCCTGCGGAGCCAGATTTACAAAGCCCCCCGTCCCCTCAAGACAGATAGACAAAAAATAAATGTCTCAGAGAATTCCAACAGCACCGAGGTGCCTTGCATTTAGATGCAAATGTATCTGTGAGACCCTTGGGTAACTATGTAGAGAGACACTTCAGCGCAGTGCATGCTAGCAGACCCATCTGCATCTTTGCTTTCACACCGTAAATGTTTGCAGATAGCGGGTGCAATCAAGACATCATTTGAAGAACCCATAACATCCGGTCGAGTTTGGTATGGGGCTTGGCGTTTGGGGGCAGCAAATAGATGTCAAATATAAAGCATTATATGCAGTGATTGCACGGCACATACTAGCCACTGTACTGATCAGGTCTGTCCAGTGACCGAGTCGGTCCAGACGATGTCGCAAGCGAAATCCCCATGCATCAAGTCAAGAGGCATGCATACTCATATCTGCAGTCTTGATAGCAGCCCTATCACTTTTGCGCGACTGGGTGAGAACCGACATTCTCTTTCACTGGAGTAGTCCACAGACGCAGGACCATGGAAATGAGAAAATCGTCAATGATTCAGCGTTTGCATGGCTCAAGATTTGGATCTCCAGGCTGAAAATGCTGGTGAGATGATATCGCCAGTTCCACTCTCTTCCACCTTGAAGACTTCGATTAGTGACGATTTCTCACGTTTGCGTATTCTCCATGTGCCTTCCTCTTGGATAGTAGTTTTAAGCCCTGCAACAGTCAGTTTAGATCCTGTTTGTTTCTTTCTTTCTTCTTGAATTATAATTCGAGCAGGCGAAATCGAAGGTATACGCACACTCAAGGAAGGTGGCAGCAAAGTTAATGCAAATATTTCCGTCCCAAGTCCCCCGGCCAAGCTTCTTGACTTTTCCGGGTATGGCAGCAGTCTCGAGCTCCTCAAGACGATGGACAATACCTTGTTGGTCCCGAAAGCCGACAATGATTTTGGGTACCCCGAGTAAGAATGACTGGGCCCAGAATTTCAGAAGTTTTCTTTCGTATTTGACCAGGTCCCGGTCATTCCTTATTTCGGCGGAAGTTTTCAGTTCTACCCAATGGATAGGATCTTCTTTTCGCTCAGGTTTGCAATCCCAGACTGTGAATAGGACGCGTTAGAACATATTCATATGCACTGCTGCAAGTGGTGGCGATGGAGCGGTAGGTGGCCTTATGACATACTTGCATCTACCTCCCCACCAATAACTAGGCGTGCGCGGCCGATGGCAGTGCGCACCACTGAACAATACTGGGCATTGTTGTTTACAATGAGCTCCTCTCGGTTTTCAATCTCTCTGCGAGGAGTCGGGTCCCATGGCTGATCGAGCACTGACAGAGTCTCGAATTTATAGCCTGACTTGGTCAATAACATTTATTGCAATAAGGAGAAGTGAGGTCTCACCCCAGTAGGCCATCAGATCCTGAGACGCCATTCCCGGAGGCATTCGTTGGTTCTTCTGAACTCGTTTCTGCTCATTTTTGTAGCTGTTGTTCTCTTCGATAAATCTAGACGGTTATTAGAGTCGAGAGCCAGTAGATATAGCAAGCTAGCATGAACCAACATTGTGCCCTAGAAGTACATTAGCAATGAGTCCTCGATCCGATGGCCAATAACATACCTGGAAGCAGGTCGCGTTCATTTCAAATCTGTACGTAAATCAATGGTTGAAGCAGGAAAGCGACGAATTGAGAATACACACCCATTCAAGTTATCAAAAGGAGCTGCAAGGATCTAGATAAACCAAACATGAGCATATTCCTCGGTCCCATACGATTGGTACACATTATAGACGATATCTACCTTGGTCATCATGCCTCTCCATGTGATGATATCAGCTTCACATTTCTTCTGGGTTTCTTGTTCCAGAGCCATGACTGTTTCGAGCAGAGCGTCTAGATGCTCATCAGCTGAATCATCTAGCTTTTGAAATGACTCGAAGCCGCGATTCAGGTCCGCGGGAAGGCATGGCGGATAGTAGTATTTCATCGATGAGTCTCCGAGATGGAACTTATGCTCATCATCGTAAGAGAAACATGCAATCTCCTGAGTAACGGTTAAGGGCCGACTTTGGGCATTCGGAAATGGATATACTAAGCTTACCTTCGGACGTCGAATGGCAGCGCTAGCTTCGTAGAAGCGACCAATGGGCTGAATATCAAAGGCCTTGCGGTCCATGTTTTGAGATATTGCCCGGGTATGGTTGGTGACTGGGATGTAAATGCGCAGAAAGGGTTACTCTATGTACTCTTTCTGCCGTGCGCGCGCGCCTTTCACGAGATGATACCAGAGATTAAGACCGCATGAACTAAAGTGTCAGACGTGTACTGATGTTGCTTGGGAAGAAAACAATTTGAATTTCATCCACCTCAAATATAGCTAGGTAAGAACCCTGCAGCTCGTAAATGCGGAGTGGAAGAAATAAGTTAGATCGTCGTTGCAGTAGTTCAGTCCAGCTGCTCCCGTCATTCTGGAAGAACCGAAGCGCGTCCCCACCAAAAGTCGCCCGGCCATCAACTTTCCCGGCCGCAAGTTGGCTTGACATCGTCAACCATCCCCCGTTCAGGCCTGTCGCACTTGTTGTGGCCGCTTTATCTTCGCTTTTACTCTCTTATACTATTTTGTGTGGCTGTATTGCTATAGCAAGCCATCGTTTTCTCACTGCATCTCCGACCTCTTAACAGTCGCCCCTGGTGATTCATCCGTTCAAGATGACCTCACGTATCGACAAGACAATTGCTCGACAACGAGAGAAGTGAGCCAACCCCACCTTGCTTCCCCCCACAGAGTAGTTTCTTGATGTCTACATGTTTTGCCAAAAGAATATGATAACTGACGCATCTTGTCTTCCTGAAGGATCGCTTCTGGTGCTTACTATGAAGCTCACCAGCAACTGCGGGTCATCGCTGCCCGGTATATCAAGCAAGCGAACTACGATGCGGCGGCAGAGATCCTTGCTGGCGGCGCCGCCGCACTACTGAAAGCTGGATCTCAACAGGGTGCTTCTGCCAGTGGCGGCGATTTGGCGATCATGTTGGTGGTTGAAGTCTACACAAAGGCGGGGTGGGAGATCACTGGAGGAAATGACGATGCGGAGGGGCGGGCTCGGAAGAGTGAGTGCTTGCCTATGCCCTGTTATACATCGCTGCACCAGATTGCCGATGTCTTATGATGCCTTTTTGAAGTAGTCGGACTGACCGAGGGCTCCCTCTATCTACAGAGCGCTTAATCGAACTACTGCACGAATTCCCGCCCGAAGAGCCTACCCGGAAAAGGTTCATCCAGGAGATGATCGGTTGGAGTGGCAGGTTTGGACCCTTAGAACGCGGCGACCCTGAGTTGCATCATGCCGCTGGATCGGTATATGCGGAAGGTATGCAGACCCATATTAATTCTGATTTCGAGGGCGACCTCATAACAGCTATCTCTAGACCACGAACCCTATGACGCGGAAAAGCATCTCATCTTTGGTACCTCGGAATCAGCTGAGACTCTGGCCAAACTGGAATTCGAGTGGTACACCCATGACGAACCGCACACTGCCGCACTTTATGCCTCTCGCGCGGTATTCCCATATCTCTTGATCGGAAACCTTCGCAGCGCCAATAAAGCCTTCCTTATTTTTACGTCAAAGCTTTCCTCCACCAACCCCTCACTCGGCGTGCAAGATGTCAGTAGCGCTAGCTCTGACGTACACGTCTTCCCCGCGCTGCCATTGTTGAATTTCATCAGCATGCTGCTCCTTACGATTCAGCGCGGTAGTTCGGATTTGTATAAGCAGTTGACGGCGCATTACGCATCTCATATCAGAGACGTCGGAATCTGGGATGACGCCCTGTCTCAGATAGGCGAGCAGTATTTCGCAATCAAGATCCCAAGGCAGAGCAACCCGCTGCTGGATATGATGGGAAGCATGTTCTTTGGTGGCGGTCAGGATGGTGCTGGTACCCGGATGGCACCTCAGGGCAGAGGAGGGTCGAAGAGGGTGGAAGCGCCTCCGACGAGTATGGAGCTCGATTAGAGGGATGTCAAGGGAATTTGATGTTGTAGTAGGCTGCAGTCTGAACGCATCATTCATCACGCATAGTAATTAGTATAGACCATCATATCGCAAACGAATCGGTTAGGCCGTCGAGTTGACTTCAGCCTCGTACATCCAGTTATCTTCCTCTAAGGCGGCAACCTTATTGCGAAGGCTCTGGTGTATACGGTTGAGTATTTCTATAGACATCAGCCGAATCGCATCGAAACATAGATCTTTTGGAAATGTAATTGAGGCTCACCGGCAGGCTCGATACTCATTTGTCTGTTTCGATTCCGATACATCATCTCAACAAGGTTTGCCTCCATCTCTAATTCATTATTAGCTCGCCTGACCTGGGCCCTCGGGGCGCAGAGCTGAATCTCCACCTACTCTCTTTCTCCTGCGCGCTCAAATTGCCCCCTGCTGCGCCGGAACCATCGCCGACACCCACACCTTCTATACCCTCCATTTCCTCACCATCTTCACCAATCAAGGGGGGTAGTACAGGGACATCAAGCTTGTAGCTACCGTTCTTGTCCTTAACCACGATTTCCCCGTTGTCAACGGATCCGGCGCTCAAAGATGTAGGTGCTTCAGACGAATTTGATTGCAGCAGCTGCGATGATAGGACAGAGGTTCCATTGCTGGTTTTGCTCTGTGCAGATGAACCTGCGGGGCCAGTCGAGCCAGCGCGTTTGCTGATATGGTGGTGGAAGAGATTGCGGCGGACGGAGGTTGTTCCCATTGCGGGGGCGTAGGGATAGAGAAATACTGAATGTGTACACAAGTAGGTATAATGTGTAAGGATGCCTTTAAGCTGGTTAGCAATGTGTTTTGAGCCCAGGCAAAACTGGTGTCGGTAGTCGTGAGGTCGATGTTGAAGCAACCGAAAGGACTGAGTAAATGAATTTAGAAATGGATGGTGAAACTAAGAATATCCGACGTAGGAGTTTGAATGAGCATAATAATTGCTGGCCTGGAGCGATATCTTATGGTTAAGGGGCGTGAATACAGAGGACCCTAGATACGTATTGAGGTTGAAGTTGCAAGGCGGGATTCCGAAAGGCATCACCAGCAAAACCCATCAGTCAACTGGCTGCCTCTGAGAACAAATGTGTGCTTGAGCAAATTAAAGCCGGTATTTCTATACCTGGCTCGGTAATAGTATAAACGGGTATTATTTGCATTATCCCATCGTAACGAATGAAATTCTTTGGGATCGTGCAGGAGTCCAGTCGCTTTTGGCTTCAGCACCGGCGAACAATAACTACCCTTTTGGGCCAAATCTATGCCGACGCGTCTCCGCCTCGACTTTCGCGTCTCCCGCTTCTTCAATTCTAACCCATCATCAGCGCTTTTGCTCCTGCTCTCCGTCTAGCACACAACGAAACCATTCAGTCTGAGGTTGCATATAATTTACATCAAGTTATTATTCGCTATGGTTCAAGCCGAATCCTCAGCCAGTGCCTCTCGCAATGGCCTTAAGGCGCATACGGCTGGCGCCCCTCCTGACTATGAATTGCCCTGGTACGTACACCAGGTTCCAGCACTAAGGCCAGCTCAGAATGCCGAGTCTAACTGCCAATCTCTGGAAATAGGGTAGAGAAATATCGCCCGGTATTCCTCGATGACATTGTTGGAAACACAGAAACAGTCGAGCGCTTGAAGATTATCGCTAAGGATGGAAACATGCCGCACGTTATCATCTCGGGCATGCCCGGTATTGGAAAGACAACTTCGATCTTGTGCCTGGCGAGACAGCTATTGGGAGACGCATATAAGGAGGCAGTTCTGGAGCTCAATGCTAGTGATGAAAGAGGTACTTCTACCGCACTATGAGAGGGAGACGAGAAGCGGCTTTAATCTAATATGCTCTACAGGAATCGACGTGGTACGAAACCGGATTAAGGGCTTTGCCCAGAAGAAAGTCACCTTGCCCCCTGGTCGCCATAAGCTTGTCATCCTTGATGAAGCCGATAGGTACGTACTGGACATTGAGCTATATCGTCTGTCTTGGATGCTCACGCATGATGCAGTATGACATCAGGTGCCCAGCAAGCATTGCGGCGTACAATGGAAATTTATTCGTCGACGACACGATTCGCATTTGCCTGCAACCAGTCAAACAAAATCATCGAGCCGATTCAGTCGCGATGCGCTATCCTACGTTATGCTCGGTTGACCGATGCGCAAATCGTCAAGCGTCTGAAGCAAGTATGCGACGCCGAGAAAGTGGAACATAACGAAGAGGGCATCGCCGCCCTGGTATTCAGTGCTGAGGGAGACATGCGTCAGGCTATCAACAACCTGCAGAGTACATGGTCTGGTTTTGGTTTCGTCAGCGGGGACAATGTTTTCAGGGTAGTCGACAGCCCGCACCCGATCAAGGTCCAGGCAATGATCAAGGCTTGCTGGGAAGGCAAGATTGATGCGGCGTTGGAGACACTCAATGAATTATGGTATGTATCGCGGTGCAGTCTGCCAGTTCTACGGGTGTGGATGTATTCTGACTATTATTTAGGGATTTGGGGTATTCCTCCCATGATATCATCAGCACTATGTTCCGTGTCACCAAGACAATTCCCACTCTGTCAGAACATTCCAAGCTGGAATTCATCCGGGAAATTGGTTTCACGCACATGCGCATCCTAGACGGCGTGCAGTCACTGCTCCAACTCAGCGGCTGCGTTGCGAAGCTTTGCAAGATCAACATGAAGCCGCAGCTCTTTGAGCCACCGAAGAACTGAGATGAAAATGAAAGTGTAAAGTAGATGCAGGCATAACTTGGAGTTTGGGGCGTTTACAAAGCAAGGCTATATCAAGCCCTGGGGTATTTAGCATATGTCGAACACTTTTGATTTTCAAGTTATCATTGATATAGACTCCCGGTATCATTCATTAGGCTCAGTTCATACATCATAGAACATGCATGTTGGAGACTATGCAACTCGTGGCCAGCTCAACAGTCCGGGTTCACTTCCTTGCAGGCATGGGAGCAGAAGGCATCCTAGCGCCCTCCGGCGGCTTGTTCTTGCTCTTGAATTCATCGCACATCTGTTCAAAAGTGACCCATTCCACGCCCTCGTGCTTGTTGATATATTCAATGATTCTAGATCCGATCAGCAAGGCACCCCACATGAGAGTTCGAACCAGACAATCACCCAACTTACCTCTCATGCATAAGAAGAACATGCGGACGACCCGACACATCAGGATGAATAGTCATAGGGAAGACAAATTCATCGTACTCGCGATAGAAGTAGTCAAAATGATCCTGCCAGAACATCAGTTACATCACAAGGCCCCAAGAACCAACGAATCAAACCCCCTAAGACAGAAGAAAAGCAAACTCACCTTCCAAAGCTCCTCAACATCCTTAGGATTCACCCAACCATGACTATTCGGTGCGGACTTGATAAACATCATAGGCGGCAAATCATCAATATACCAATTGCCCGGGATCTCCACGAGCCCCGTATCCTGGCCCCTAACCAGCGGCTTCATCCAAGTTTCTGCCTTCTGGGAATAATCAATCTTAGTCCATGTATCGCCCGTTCTCAACCAATACATCTGACAATCATGATGAGACATGGAATGATCATATTCAATTCCATAGGAGAGCAACAAATCGGCCATCTCTTTACTGGTTTCCCACCATGGCGCAACGATGCCCCGCGGCGGCTTGCCAGTGAAATCGTACAGCAGGTGATAGGTCTTATCGAGGATGTCGCGTTGCTGCTCGAGGGTCATGTCGGAGGGGTTTTCGTGTGTGTAGCCGTGCAGGCCGATTTCGTGGCCGGCGTCTCGTACCATGGCGCATTCTTCGGGGAAGGTTTCGAGTGAGTGGCCGGGGATGAAGAAAGTGGCTTTGATGTTGTATTTGGAGAAGAGTTTGAGGAGACGTGTGGTGCCGATGTGACCGGCCCAGAGTCCTGCAGCGTGTGAGTGAGTGTACTACCACTACTATCCGTTGAGTGTAGTATAGAATGTTGTATGTTGGTTTATACTTACCTCGACTGATATCGTTGGAGCTGTCCTCGCCGCCGTAGGATCCCAGCCAGCCGGCGACGGCATCGATATCGACGCCGTAACTGACGAGAACGCGCTTCTTGCCCATGTTGGTGTTCTTATTCTGTGTTGGAGAGATTAGGTTTAATCTGGGATGATGTGGCAGACTTATGCGTCGGATATGGAGGTGGGTTGAGTGAGAAGCAGGCAGTTAAGTCTACAAGTTTAACCGAGGGGTAATACACGTCCCCCCAACCTTGGTCATTGGCTGTTCTTTTATATAGTCGATCAGTGAGGGGATCGATGAGGGGGGGGGGTACCGACTTATTTGGTCATATGCGATAAATGATCCGAGGGGGAGAAGATAAGGCGCGATAACCGGGCATGGAGAGAATCGGTACTACAGCAATAGAGAGTCTTATCAGTATACAGATGCTACTGTAGCCATTAGTACTCAGTATTAATTAGTCGATAACTGTCATGATTCGATCTAGTCTGATTAGTCTGTTAGCTATCTAGATACTAACTAGTTGTTAGTACCTGCTCAGGATTGAAACACAGTATATTGGCTTACTCCAACAGTGACGCCTCCACTTCTGGCAGTGACTCCAACGGCCCGGTTGGAGTAAGTCTCGCGGGAAAGTGGGGGTTGCGCTCGGAGCGATGGAGATATCTAGATGATTATCTAGAGTAACTTGGAGACACACCGAGATTGGACTACTGGACTATGCTATAGTTGTCTCAAACTAGCTGCGCCAAATCTTCTCAATGGCAGTCGCTGCTCCTAGGACCTTCTCCTCTTCTAGTTTCTTGCCGATGATTTGAACATTAATCGGATGACCATCCATAGCCTCCGCATTGTAAAGCCCCCAGTTCCATGCGTCCAGCTCGTTCCTCGGTTGATATCCTGCTGGCAGTTCGTCCACCTCAGCCTGCACCTGATCCACTGGGAATGTAACAGCGGAGTAATCAAGGAAATTCCAGATTTTGGTATATCCAACCCACCGCAGCGTTCGGTGGGGGATAGCAGGATGGGGCGTTGTCGGGGCCAAGAGTACATCAATGGGCTTCCCAGAGGGAGAGCGTGTTGCGTTCCATTTGTCCAAGTATTTCTTCTGCAGCGCAATCTTCTTCTTCTTGAGCTGCCAGTACTCGTATACGGAAATGGCCTTTCCGCGATTCACCAATGCTTCCACGTGGGGAATATAAGGCTCCCCGGCCGCTTCCACATCACGGCGGATATCTTCACCCCCATCCACTGTGTAGAAAGCGTCCATGAGTTGGATATATTCTAGATGATCGGAAGCATCCCAAAGGACTAGCTCGTGACCGTGCGCTTCAAGTTTTGCGGCAAGATCCCGGAGCGCTCTCTCGATGGGGGGATGAACCTTCACCACTCCATCGTCTAGAATGAGTCCGATCACCATAGGCCGGCTCTGGACTTCCTCGTGTGCGCTGTCGTTCCAGGGTAGCGGGGTACATTTGGGGTCTAACTGCCACGGATGTGCATTAGCAATCAGTCGGCTTGCATAGCAGAGAGTTGATAGGTCTCGTGCCATGGGGCCAACTGAAGAGGGAACATGCTCCTGTCCCTCGGTAGACACCGGTACGCCATGATATGGAAGCCTACTGCTCTATAGCGTTTGTCAGTCAGGTCAGCTCACTTTAATTTAGCAGGTCTGGGACGGTGGTTGGACTTACAGTAGGCTTCAGGCTATACAGACCCATGTGACTCTGAGGAATCCTCACACTGCCACCGATGTCTGTTCCGTATCCCAGGATAGAGCCGTGCAATGCCAATAAAACAGCTTCCCCTCCGGTAGAACCGCCTGGTGTAAATTCAGGATTCCGTGGGTTGACGGTCAGTCCCCAAAGCGGATTGTCTGTTTCAGCCCACTAAGTTACAGGTCAGAACCGTGGCCTACATTCACGAGGTAGGCCGATACAAACCATTATGCTTTGTGGGAGATTGGTTTTCGCCAGCACAATAGCGCCCATATCCTTCAGCATTTGCACTAAAATTGCATCCTCTGTAGCGGGAGCAAAAGAACGTCCCACATAGCCAAGTGTGGTGTCAACACCCTTGACATTGAACTGATCTTTTACTGTAACCGGAATGCCGTGGAGTGGTCCCTTGATTTGACCGGTTTGTTTAAAGGCATGGTCAAGCTGCCGGGCTTGTTCTAAGGCATCTTCGAACACAATTTCCGTGAGGCAGTTGGTCTGTCGGATCATGTTTATTAGTGGTGATCCATAAAAGCTTGTATATGCCAGTTCCACCTACCAGCTGATGGGCTACCACAGCTCTGGTGTCAAGAGAGTCAGTCAGAGTGGGAATAAAGCTAGAAAGGGCAATGCAGGTCACCTTCTGATAAAAGCTAATGTCGTCTGCTCAGCTGTGTATTTGCCCGATTTCAGGCATTCGAAAAGCCTAGGCACGCTGTCGATGTCTGTGATCTCCTGGATTGCAGGATCTTCATGGATACACGTGCGCTCCTGGACAGAGAGCAGCTTGGGGAGACGCCGGTCGATATCATTGACTTGATACGGCTTTAGGAGCTGATTCCGTAGAGAACGCTTCCGGGAAACAATTTGCTCCCACGACTGGAGGCTTCCCATTATGGTAAAGATATTTCAAGATGGTTAACTAATTAGTATCGAAGAACAACTGGGATCAAAAGGTCTTGTGCTCGTAGTCGTCACTTCTTTCCCTTAATAGTAGTATATATGATAGTACGTATTAAAGTCAGAGTTATGAGTTGGTGTCCGCACCAGAATTTATCTGCTAGTGCGGGCCCCAAATATAAACCGGAGTCATCAACTAGTTAGTAGGATTCTGGCAGCTCTCGGAGCAGATACGGGAAAGTCAAGCAGTACAACTTGTTGAAGGTGGGGTTAACTACGGGAATCAAGGGTCATTTGATAGCGAAGCCAGGCATTCGTGCGGAGTAATCGGAATCCAGTTCTGATAAGAAAAAGAGACCCCATCGCTAGATTAGATTCTACCAGAACGGATTAGACTGCATTTGGATTGATTGAACCTTGGCTAGTCAGGCACGCCGAAGTAATTCCGGGGGATCGCTGATCAACCGGCAAATGTTTTTTTTTTCTGGGGGAGACTGTCCAAGCGGAAGAGAATGTTTAAAACGTATTTGAAAAAAAGCAATTCCGAAAGAGAATCTGGGGAAACTGTAATAGTATCCAATACGGAGTAATCCCTTCGAGAATAAAGTCAGGGTTGTTTAAGAGGGAGAGAGAAAAAGGATTGGATTAGAAATGGAGTGGGGGGAATGAATCCCCACCAGGATCAAATCCACAACTGGAAACACCGGCCACACGCCGGCCAGCTTTTCCCCTTCCAATCTCCCCGTTTCTCCTCACTCAGCTGCCGACGCCTTCCATCACTGGCTGTGAGCTCCGAGGCGGGTTGGAATTTGGAAAACAATTTTGACCTGTTCACCAACAATGCTCATGACTCGTGAGATGCATTGTTCAATGTTGTCTTTTTACTAACTACTTGTCTCTCGATTACTAAGTTCCTTTTTTCACCATTCAGCCTCAATAATTTTGAGGACATGCCACCATGAATCCCCCCAACTCTGGTGCCGCTGCAACATCAGCGATGACCGGTGCCATCCGCACCGAGTCCCGAAAGAAGTCCTCCGGCGCAATTGCGAAACGTGCGTGCGACCAATGCAAGTTCCGCAAGATCAAGGCAAGTAATATACTTAGGTTCCTACGGACCCCTTCCGATCTGGGATCCCCCTGTCTGCTTTTTATTTCCTTAGTTCTTCCCAGAAAAACCTCCGAGGTCCACCCGTGTATCCTGAACTGTCTTTCCGAGTCTGGCCGGCCGAGCTAATCGCCTCAGTAACTGCAGTGTAGTCTATCCCAACCATGCCGGGCATGTGTTTCCATGGGCTTTGAATGCACCTTTTTTCAACCGCAGAAGAAACGTGGTCCCACTGGACAGTGAGTTTGAATGCTTGCCCTGGCTTTGACTTGCTTCTTCTTTTCATGTTCATTAATCTAACCATTTTAATCCGTTGCGTATGTAAAGCCGTGTGTCTCAGATCCGGCAACAGCAGACCAACTTACCGGGGTTGAACAGCTCACAGAGCCAAGTAGCTTCCAACCCCCTCCCAGGTGCTTTCGCTTATCAAACGGAGTCACCATCCCGGGGAGATGGGAGCTCCAATGCCGTCCAGCCAATTCAGGATGCCGCACACTGGCCCATGCATAGTGAGGCCTCCTCGGTACCCGTGGAGCTTTCTCATCCTCAACCACCCGCCCCAATTGCCCCTAATTGGAGTTCCGGGGCCCCTCAAATTGAAACTCATAGTAATAGCGGCGTCAATTGGAATGAGCGCACTGATGTCGAATACTGGCTTCCAGATACACTGGATGCTCAGGTACCCGTGTTCGATTTTCCGGGCAGTAACATCTACCTGAAAGCCTCGCTTCCATCTATCATACAAACAGAGGCTGCTTCTGCAGGTCTACAGTCACACCCAGTAGAGGCAGCAAGTGTACCCATGTCCGGGCCCAGTGTCCTCCATCCACCCCCAAATGAAACAAACACGCTCTGGCCCTCATCCATTGTGGAAGCAAACATGATACCCTGGATTGACGTCTATTTTGATCGTTTGCATCCAACATTACCGGTGCTAAACCGTTCATCACTATTCATCCGAATGTTGTCCCAGGAGCATCGCAGAAACCCGCAATTTGGTGCCATGCTTCTCGCATTGTGCGCATTTTCCCTTACCCAACCAATTGAAATCGCCGAGCGACCGACGTCTACTTCTCGAGCCAACCAAGCTCGGTCCATGATGAACGAAGCGACCAAAATGCGAAGCTGCTCTGATTTCGGGGAACACCCAACAGTAGAAGCGGTCCTTACCAGTTTCTTCCTGTTCGGGTGCCTGTTTGGCAGCAACCAGCATAACGCCGCATGGCTCCGCCTAAGGGAGGCTCTCGACCTTGCTGCTACAATGGGGTTGAACAACCCGGATTCGTATCGAGATTTACCCAGCGACGAGAAGGGACAACGCTTACGGACGTATCTAGTTCTGTCAATTACGGAGAGGTACTGTACATTTGGATCGGGTTTCTTGGAGTTATCACTAACTAACAATTCCTACAGAGCTTATGCATTACAGCGAAGGCATCCCATCACTTTCTGGGGTCGACCAGGCTTCAGCATGCGACCTGTTCATGACTTCATTCATACTGCCACCCATAGTGTTGTGTCTGGCATCATCGTCCATAACGAAAAAGATGCCGAGGGGATGATGGGCCTCGCTCGTCTGATGGAATTGTTTGATGCTATTGACGAGGATGTTGTCGATTGCTGGAACCAAAGATGCAACATCAGCGCTGGATACTGCGAGAAGCTTACGGAAGCCAAGGCCTTAACGATCCATCAGAATCTTAGCCGAGTTAGCGAGTCGGAACGATATAAAGGCTACGACTGGTTTGAGCGCTCGAAGTCATCCCTGGGCGATAACCAGGGAAACCGGCCGGCAATAGGTCTACGAGAAACTCAATGTGCAGACGTCTTTATCACGAAAAAATGGCTTCAGAATCGTATTTGGGTGCTTTGTTCCACTCATGGGCTACTGCGGCCTGCATCTGAACACCATGAACTCGGGCTCCACTACGCCGTATCTGTTGCAAAAGAGACGCTTGACATCTGTCGATCCTTGCGGCTGAGCTCCATGGAAGCTCACGGAATTGGGCTTGTATGTACAACCTTGAATATCCTTCTATCAGATTTGCTAACCAAAGTAGGCTGAGAAGTTGTACGACATTGCAGTCGGCGCCATTAGCGTCTTGTTCAATGTCCAGATGCCTCTTGCGAAGGGCACCACATTGGCATCACCAGCGAGAACCATGCCCAGCCCTCAAATACCAATGGCTGGTAGTCACTTGGTCTCCAAAACTCTAACGGAAGATTTTCTCTTACTGTTGAACAGTCTGCGAGGTGGAAACCATCCTTTCATGGAAAGGTATCGAACATTACTGAGCTCATTGGACGGCACTGGTCATGCTTGGGGCTCATAATAATAAGAGCTTGCATACTGCCGGCATCCAAGCCTTCCCTAGCTTATCCTGAAATTTCTTTTCTTCTTCTGTGTCCTTACTATATATTTGGCGTTCTAGGTTTTATCACAAAGTGGTTCAGGAAACTGTTACCCTGTCTTTTTGGTTTGGTCTAAGCGCACTCTTTGGTACAATAGAAGGTCACCACACCACGCCCTGATACTGAAAACAGCCAGACTATAGTGTACTATAAAATACAGCGCCATAGGATAAGTGTTACAGCTTCATATTTCCTACACCGATGACAGCACCCGCTGGTTAAGTCGGCTTTCTCTTCAAGCTGCCGCTATGGAGGCTTTGTGGAGCCTTGGGAATCAGAGCCAGTAGCCTTTTCGAGCGAAGACCAATACTGCCTCCATTTCCGTGCAGGAATATTGGCATTATACATTGCGTCAATTTCCACGAATGTGCGGCCTTTGGTCTCTGGGATGCAAAGATAGGCAAAGATCAGGATACACGCCATGCAGCCGGCAAAAACAAGATAGGTTTTTGGCCCCAGATTTGCTGCATCGGGTGCTGTTAGCTGGGGCACCACCAGAGTCGTGATCACTGCGGTGGTCTGGGCGCAGGCGATTGTATATGCCATGGTGTGGTGACGAAGCTTAGGAGTAGCCATCTCCGAAGGCAGCAGCGTCGATATTGGGGAGAAGGAGGAGGCCCAGAAGAAGTTGAACGCAAAGGACAAGGCCGCAATTGCTATGGCTGAATGGCGGTTCCCCTTGTTGAACGCCAGACCACCAGCCGCAAGGTCGATGACGAAGAGGATGCTCATGCCCGCTAATGCGGTAGGGCGGCGGCCAGCCCGGTCCAACATGAACGGCGCAGCGATTGTACCCGCAAGAGTGCAACAAGAAGCTATCACAGTTAATGTGAATGGGTCTCCGATTCCAATTCCGGACAGGAAGACCGTGCTATATGTTGTTGAAAGAATGATGCCTGAAACCTGGTTCAGAGAGTAAAAAGACCCGGCAGTCAAAGTGCGCTGAAGGTGCTTTTTCGAAAAGATTTCCATGAAGGACACGTTCACATCAGAAGCGTGGCCTTCGGAAAGTGCCATATCTTGAAGCTCCTCGTCGACCCGTTGTTCACTGCAGCGGCGCAGTCTTCGCAAGTTGCTGCGAGCCGCGTCCAGCCTGCCTTTAGAAACAAGCCATTGCGGGCTCTCCGGCAAAGGCAAGGTCCAGGTGAATAGCAACGCAGGAAGGACACATTGGACTGTTAAAGGAATCCGGTACGAACTCGAGTCCCTCAAGTCGTGAGTGCACAACACCACGATGGTGCCCAGGACACCAGCTACCAGGGTGAGTATATTAATCAGCGATACACTTCTGCCTCTCATAGAGGCAGGAACGACCTGTAATACGGTGAGTGAGACTCCCTGAAAGCCTAGAGCACCGGCATGCACACCTCTGCTAGATACAAGGGAGCCGTGCTATTGGCAATCCCTGTAGCGATCCCGTTGATAAATCGACCAGAAACAAATGCCCCCAGGTTTGGGGCTAGGACCTGGAGCAAGCTGCCGCCGATGGAGATTATATAGGCAATTAACAAGGGGCACTTCCGACCCAACCTTGAATTCAGCGGAGAGGCAGCCAAACCTCCCAGGATGGAGCCTATTAGAGGGATGGAGAATAGAATGCTTTGATTACGAGCCGTCAAGACCAGTTTTCCTGTTAGTGGCTCAGGCCCTTGATATTTGTCGACCTAATCATGCCGTTAGCCCAATGGAACCATTCCTGTGACGTTGTTTCACAAAGGGTTCATTGACACTTACAAATGGCGCCAATGCAGCTACCGGTGAAATTATCTTGTCATCGAAACCGAACACCAGTGAAGCCGAACCGAAAGCAGCGCAGGTCAGAAGCAGAAAGAAATTAACTGTACGCTCCTTGGAGGGGGTTTTGCTGTCTGAGGCGAAATCAACATGCTGTACATGGCTGACATCTTTTATGGTGTCAGGGGCATGGATTTCCAATTCATTGGACATTGTGGTTGTCCCCATGCATGTAAACGCAAGAAATTGAATGGCATCGCAGACGCCAATCAATCATCATAATTCATTGATCTCCTTAATGTTGAAAAACCCATCAGGCTGGTGAGAGAAATATCTGCAAGTAACAAGTCCAGTAGAATGTCAAGGGGGGAAGACGCGTCACCCAGCCCGTCCCCAGAAAAATTGTTGTCGTAGGCCCATGGGGGATTCTATTTATTGCCCTACCAAGCAATCCTCTTGTGGAAGATGGGATGCAGACATTGGCAGGGTTTCTCTCTGGTGGCTCCACTTGCCACGCTAGTGGATCCCATCTCCAGCCATCGTCCCTTGGCTTAAACTCTTATCATTGGATCGATCTTTTACGGGGAAAAATTGATGAAATGATAATACCTATGGAGGATGCGATAGGCTTGGATTCAATTGTGCCAGTCTTGGAGACAGACTCTTCCCATTGATTGATACAACTTGGTGGGTGTAGCGATACCTTTTCATTCCCCATAATATGCTGGATATCCATGTTTGAAATAGAGTGGGAGTTGAAGTCTGGGGTTCTTTTTTCGCCGAAGATCCTCCGGGGATTGATTGATTGAATCATGCCTTGCCCCACGACACGACAATTCGAGCAAGAATCATCGTCCACTCACTACAGGCAGACAAGCTCGGCTGGACCGAATTTTTGCTGCTGCAGCCGCCGTCAACTCCCGGACCTTTTGAGCTTTATCGATTGATATTGATAAGGCGTCACTAAAGCGACGACTGATTGCTTCTTTGCCTGATAGGAGAATTCCCGTCATTGCTTGCCGATGGAGAGAGTACTACTGAAATTTACAACGCGATTCAACCTCGAGACACTTCCAAGCGTCTCTGCAACCAACCACAACGTTATCGCTTTTCCAGTTTCCACTCGAGATCAAACTGAATGGAGCGGAAAACTAGCCACTCGGATGACGCCCAGCGATGGCAGCCATCCTACCATTTCACTGCCCCCCACGGGTGGATGAATGATCCGTGCGGTCTGGGCCATGATCCTGCAACCGGGCTCTATCACCTCTCATTCCAGTGGAACCCGAAAGGCAATGACTGGGGAAATATGTCTTGGGGGCACGCGATTTCTAATGATCTGCTCCATTGGGATGTCTACCCCGAGCCATGTCTGCAGCCCACCACCGAATATGACCAGTGCGGTGTCTTTACAGGCTGTTTCCGACCTAACGCCGTAGATGGGGTCCCGAATGCCCTTACTGTTATATATACATCAGCGAAGCGCCTTCCCATTCATTACACGTTGCCGTATGTGCCTGGCTCCGAGTCAGTCAGTTTAGCCACTTCGCATGACCATGGTTTGACATGGCAGCGTCTTGACTGCAACCCAGTTATACCACGCTCTCCCCCGAATGTCAAAGTAACAGGCTGGCGGGATCCTTTCGTTGGCGTCTGGCAGTTCATGCAGGAACAGCCGGAGGCATTTCCATCCTCCGAACTCTGCGGTCTTATCTCCGGAGGGATCGCCGGACAGACCCCAACAGCCTTTGTGTATTCCATCCATCCTCACGACTTACGACAGTGGAAGTACTTGGGACCGCTAGTTGACGTTGGGCTCAATTTCCAACCTTCCCGTTGGTCCGGCGATCTGGGGGTCAACTGGGAAGTCGTCAACTGGATTCCCATGACCGACGACGAGGATGTTACTCGATTGTTTATCCTCATGGGGGCTGAGGGAGGTCGTTTACCCGACAAAAGCCGAAAAAAGACGCCTCGAGCACAGCTTTGGATGTCCATCAAGCCTTGCTCCAGCACCCAACCGCGTAGCACAACCGACGCTCTCGCTTTCTATGCATTTTCTGGGGTCTTTGATCACGGTTGCGCCTATGCGGCAAATAGCTTCTGGGACCCAGTCACAGGCCAACAGATAGTCTATTGCTGGATTACAGAAGAAGACCTGCCAGATGATTTACGGCACCAACAAGGATGGAGCAGCATGTTGTCCATTCCACGGGTAGTGAAACTGATCACCCTGCGCCATGTCAAACAAGCTCGGCGCTCGGAGTTGAGTGCTATCACCTCGATCGAAGCACAAGAGGAGAGCCAGGAAACGTTTACCATCCGGACGCTGGGTGTTGTCCCAGACCCACGACTTAAAGCTCTTCGCAGTAAGACGAGCAGCATGCATATTGAGCATCTGCCCCTAAGCACACTCGACAGTTGTATCTCTCCACCAAACGCCCACTTTTCTCTGACAACATCTAAATGGGAGATCGACACCGAATTCTCTGTCAGCGACCGTTGCGGCAGAGTAGGCATAGAAATTCACCATGGCCTCGGTATGTTTTTCCCTTCCCCTCACACCGGCATACATCCTAGGCTTCTCAATTCTCAACCCCCACTAACAGTCCACCAATACAAATCAGCTCATGCAGACCGACCGTGCCGTACTCTTCTATACTGGGAACCAGCCAGCGAAACCTTCTGCATCCAACGACCAATTCCGCATGACTCCCGCATTAACCATGAACCAGAGACTGCTCCTCATACGCTATTCACGTTTGAAACCCCATCCGGCGAACAAAAAGAAGAGACGCTACAAATCCACGCATTCTGGGACAAGAGCGTGCTCGAAGTGTTCGTGAACGAGCGTACCGTCATCTCTACCCGCATCTATCTGCAACCTGACCAAGCCTCCCAGTGTGAACTGCGTTTCTTCGCTGAGGGAGAGACTAATCATGATGATCCTCCGGCTATGCTTCTGCAGGCAGACAGTTGGGATGGGTTGAGCCTCGATAAACCTGATCGTGTCTCGTTGATCGAGCAATTGAGAATGAGGAACGATTCGACGCGCGAGTGAGATACCGTGTTGTAATTCATGGTAACTGACACATGACAGAGTCGTTAGGCTAGATATTGGAGAATTATAGAATTATAGAACCATCATGACACCGAGCTCAGATATCTATGGTACTAGCCATAGCTATGCGGAAGACTCAGTTCATTGTTTCGTTTCAATCTCTATTAAATACAATTGTATATATGGCATATGACCCCGTTCCCCAGAAAAAGACCCCAAAAAGAAAAGGAAGATTTGACTCCACCCATCGCCATAACTTCGATGATGATATGCAAAGCTGAAAGCAAATGCCTTGAAGCCTTTCCCACTTGAACCGGCTTTTCCGTCATGCAAAATAACCCCGGATAATATGCGAATGGGTATCACAGCAGATGATTTTCATGGGAGAACCGTCCATCCAACCAAGCCCGACCGATATATAGCATAGTACGCTATGGGTAGAAGAAACGAAAGGGGGAAAATAGAAAGAAATAAAAATGAATAAAAATGAATAAAAAATATAATAACATTATAAGAAGAAGACAAACATCCCGAGAAGAAGAAATAAGGGGAAAGTATTATAAGAAAAACATAAATAGTAGTGGTCATATCATAACTAATTTACCGGCTGTTTCTCGTTGTTGTTGTTGTTGTTGAGGGGTCATAAAGAAATTATAGGATGGATCTCACTGGCGCTGCCAAAATTTCCAGTTCGGAAACGCTTTACGTCCATCGCGTTTATAGATGCGCCAGTAATAGACTGGGATACCGGCGATGATGAACGCGACGACGATTAATGTCTGGAGCGGTTCTGCAATGACGGCCCTGCTGAGGAGGAAGAGACTAACGCAGCAGAAGATGATGGGAGTGGATATCCAGGTCTTGTAGGGGCGATGCAGGTAGGGTTCCCGCACGCGGAGAATAATCAGGCCTAGCACCGTCACGAAGTAGAAGGTGTATCCGGCTACACCGTAGAAGGTGACAAGGGTCTTGAACTCGCCGACGATGACGTAAATGAGGGTGAGTGTACTGTTCAGCGCCATGGCGTAGATGGGGGTGAAGCCAATTCGCGTGCCATCTCCACAGAAACGCGAAAAGACCTTGGTGGCCCAGGAGCGGCGCTGGAGTCGGTTGGTCGAGGTATCTCGAGTCCATAGTTTACCGAAAATAGAGGGGATATACCCCTCTTTTCCGGCTGCATAAACTAAACGGCCGCTGGTGAAGGCCGTGGCATTCAAGGCGCCAATGCAACTAGCGGATACGATAAGCGCGAATATAAGGGCCCCCACGTGACCAAAGACCTTGTCGCCGAACTGAATGGCGATGGTATTAGTCGCCTCAATAGTGGAATGAGGGAGAACGAGAATGTAGGAGATATTAGCAAGGAGATAGGAGAGGATGACTAGTGGCATGGCCGTGTGAATCACACGTGGAAGATCCTTGTTGGGATTCTTGAATTCACCAGTCACGTAATTCGTCTAAGTGGAGTCAGTAAAAGATAATCACGGGATATTGGGGATGTAAAAGACGTACGTTGTCCCAGCCGTCAAAGGCCCAAAGACCTGCGTACAGAGCTACAGCCCAAGCGGATATGTCGAGGTTCGTGCCCTCGAACCAGCCAGTCTTCCACTCCTTGTTGGCACTGCCAGTCGATGAGTGACCTGTGATAGCCACAATGATACCGATTATGGTGACGCCCAGCAATGCGACAAACTTGAAAAACATGAAGAGGTCACCAATGCGCGCAGCCACTCTCGTTGAAATACAGTTCAACAATGTCACCACGAAAATTCCGCCAAACGCAACCGCCTTGTTTATCCAGGGATTAACCGTTTCCACGTCAGCGCCGACAAAGGCCCTTACGACGTATTCTCCGAAGATAATTGCGATGATGGCCGCACTTCCCGGCTTCAAGACCAAGACTGAGCACCACGTGAACAGGAAGCCCGCTAGCTCCCCGAAAATCTTGGAGAGATACACCTGGGAACCTCCATTCAAGGGAATAGCTCCACCGAGCTCTGCATAGCTGGCTGCCCCCGTCCAAGCGAGTAAGCCAGCAACAACCCATGCAATCAGCGATGCACCAGGCGACCCCGCATTGACATTGACCTGGCTGGGGGATGAGAAAATACCCGAGCCGATCACCAGCCCAATCACGAGAGATAGACCGTTCATATAAGTCAATGTCTTGTTCCTCTCCAAGGACCCATCAGCAATTCCAGCCTCTCGGTCTGCGGACGAGACCCCCAACGGAGCATAACCACCGGTCGTCTGCGACAAGGGAAATAAGGTCGCCCCGAAGTCAAAGGCTGAAGATATCGAGTATGAGCGAGCCGAGCGGGGACGCCCTGACGGGCCCTGCGACTGTGGATGGGAGCTGGAAAGAGGGTCTTCATCTTCGAGGGAGAGCTTGCGCGACGACGAAATGCCGGAGGGAGACGAGGAGCGGGAGGATCTGGGGGCGGAGTCGGGCGAAGAGGCTAAGGACGCCAGTTCGAGGGAATCCCTGGGAGCATGGTAATTGCCCGACCTGGACTCGGAATTCGAAAAGGTTATATGGGACATGCCGCTCAAAGAAGATCGAAACAAATGCTGGTTGGGAGGTGGAAGAACAAGAGCGGGCAGTTAAGGATGGGGCACGGGGCGGTGTTCCATGCCACGGGTGGGAGACTTTCCGGAAGCAACGAGTGGACGGGCACTTCCTCCTCCCCTATTAAAACAATGGGGAATTAGCAGATAAGAAAGAGACAAGACAAGAATTAGCGGCTTGGGGAGGAAGAAGCATGAAGTATTGAAGAAGATCTATTGAGGGACAAAGAAGGAAAGATGAAGGGAAATGCGACTCCCTGCGTCCGCGGCCCAATGAGGCTTAGCGCCATGAGATCTCCGGTCTGCTTTTTATAGCGTCATGTTCCACTTCCCCATTCATTGCCCCAATTTTTTCCCTACACCCATGAAGCCCCGCGCTTTCCCTCAGGGCTTGTTGCGCCGGTTTAATGAGTCGCCCACTGTTGGGAGGCTCGTGATCCGACCTTCCAGACGCCATGCGTCTACCTCGCCGGCGTCTTCTACTTCCTCTCCGTCGTCTACTCCGCCGCCGAAGCAGCAACGATGGCTGCGGTTCGCCTTCATAACTGCCGCTGCGGCGGGTATTGGTGCCCTGGTCCGGTCGCAACAGGGTCCAGAGTCGACAACCCTAAATCAGATGAAGTTCACACCATACTATTTAGTATCCCGCGTACCGGTCTCATCGACCGGGAGCTACTTCGTTCTTCAACCGCCCGCAGCCGATGGTAGCAATCATGCCGTCTACGAGGAAGCATGGAAGACTGGTGTCTGGAGTGTGATGTTCAAACAGCCACAATTGCAGATTGGGAGAGACTACACACCACTGCCAGCCACTTGCTCGGAAGATGAAGAAGACGAGTGTCTGCGCTTCTTCATTCGGAAGGACCCGTTTGGCGAGGTCTCCCGCTATTTGCACAGTCTAGAGATCGGAGCACCCATTGAAGTACGTGGCCCGCGAATCGAATGTGAAATCCCTCCGGATACGCAGCAGATCTTGTTCATCGCCGGAGGCACGGGAATTGCCCCTGCCCTGCAAGCTGGACACACGCTTCTTCGTCGCACCAACGAAACACATAAGCCTAGAATACATATCCTCTGGGCCAACAGAAGGCGGGAGGACTGCGTTGGTGGCGTGAGTGACACAAATACAACTACTACAACAGCACCCTCGAGGCCGTGGTTCTCTGGACTCTTCACGTCTTCGAAGGACAACCAAGGCGGCCCTGTTGAAGCACCCCGCAGTACGGGCACTTCGCTGATAGTCCGTGAGTTGGAGGCTCTTCGGTCACAATACCCTGGACAGGTGACCGTGGATTACTTCGTCGATGAGGAAGGCACCAGCATCGGGAAGCAGCTTATCCTGGACTCCACCCGCAGTGGCCCGTCTTCCCAGGAATCGGAAGAAAGCAAGAACACAAACAACCTAATTCTGGTCTCCGGACCGGAGGGCTTCATTAGCTATATGGCAGGACCAAAGCTCTGGGCTCAAGGAATGGAATTGCAAGGGCCACTCCGGGGAATTCTCAAAGAATTGGACCTAAAGGATTGGGCCGTGTGGAAATTGTAAACATAAATATAAAATTTCATGTACGATAGAAAAGAGTATATAGACAAGACACAATAGACCTTCCGTCTTTTACCCCAGAATCCTCCGATCGCGGAGCAAGAAATAATGCGTGTCGTGTGATTGGTCGATCATCGGGTCTGGGTCCGCGTCGGGGCTTCCCTTTAGTTTGCCTTCAAGTGTGAACTTTTGAGTCACTCAACTTTCTTCCTTTTCTTTCTTCTGTCCTCCCCCATCCTTGACGCCTCTGTCTGAAGATGCAGTCGCGTTTGTTGCCCTCCGGCCCTGGCAGGCGCTGGATCTCCCTCCGCGTGCCGAGCACGCCTCAACGACGAGCATTCGCCTCCACCCGCTTCCTTTTCCAGGATGTCTTCCAGTCCCAGCTGGATGACCCTTCCTCCGCCGCCCTCTTCTCCTCCCTGCAGACCTCCCGGGCCGTGCCCCAGACCTTGACGGAAAAGATCGTTCAGAAGTATGCCGTAGGACTGCCCGATGGCAAGTTCGTCAAGTCCGGCGACTATGTGACCATCGCTCCCCACCGGATCATGACCCATGATAACTCTTGGCCCGTCGCATTGAAGTTCATGTCGATCGGTGCCTCCAAGATGCACGATCCCGACCAGGTCGTGATGACACTCGACCACGATGTCCAGAACAAAACGGATAAGAACCTGCAAAAGTACCGCCAAATCGAGGAGTTTGCTAAGCAACACGGTGTCGAGTTCTATCCCGCCGGTCGAGGAATTGGTCACCAAATCATGGTTGAAGAAGGCTTTGCCTGGCCCGGCACACTGGTGGTCGCTTCGGACAGTCACAGCAACACCTACGGTGCGGTGGCCTCCGTCGGAACGCCCATTGTGAGAACCGATGCGGCCAGTATCTGGGCTACCGGTAAGACGTGGTGGCAGATCCCTCCAGTGGCCAAGGTTACTTTTACCGGTATCCTGCCTCCCGGCGTGACTGGCAAGGACGTCATCGTTGCTCTGTGCGGTCTGTTCGACAAGGATGATGTTCTGAACCATGCAATTGAGTTCACCGGCTCTGAGGAAACCATGAGAAGCTTGCCCATGGATAGCCGGTTGACAATTGCCAACATGACGACTGAGTGGGGTGCCCTGTCAGGAATATTCCCCATGGACAGTGTTCTGAAAGGCTGGATGAAGGGCAAGGCTACCACTGCGGCCATGGGATTGGCTGATGGGCCGTTCAAGACCCTGGCTGCTCGCAACTTCACCCACCCTGCCATTGAGCAGCTGTTTGTGAACCCTCTCACTGCCGATAAGGGTGCCAAGTATGCGAAGGAGCTCTTCCTGGACCTCTCGACTCTTTCTCCCTACGTTTCCGGCCCCAACTCGGTCAAGATTGCCACACCCCTGAAGGAGCTGGAAGCCCAGGATATCAAGGTCAACAAGGCCTATCTGGTTTCCTGCACCAACTCTCGGGCTTCGGACATTGCCGCTGCTGCCAAGGTGTTCAAGGATGCCGCAGAGAAGAATGGTGGGAAGGTCCCGAAGATCGCTGATGGCGTCAAGTTTTACATTGCTGCCGCGTCTATTCCCGAACAGCTCGCTGCGGAAGGAGCCGGTGACTGGCAGACTCTTCTGGATGCTGGAGCAACGGCCCTCCCCGCTGGATGCGGACCTTGCATCGGTCTGGGAACGGGATTGCTGGAGCCCGGTGAGGTCGGCATCAGTGCGTCGAACCGTAACTTCAAGGGTCGTATGGGTAGCACTGAAGCTAAGGCCTACTTGGGTAGCCCCGAAGTTGTTGCCGCCAGTGCTCTCAGCGGCAAGCTGAGCGGTCCTGGCTGGTACCAGCCCCCTGAAGGGTGGACTGAAGTTGTCCGCGGTGAGGGCGATGGTATCCGCGAGGAGGACCGCATGCTCAATACCGAGCAAGCTCTTGAGAAGCTCCTTGGCCAGTTGGATGACCTTGTCGCCGACGGGGAGAAGCGCTTCGCTCCCGAGGAGAAGGTTGAGGAAGAGGGTGGCCTGACTGAGGTGTATCCTGGATTCCCTGAACGTGTCTCTGGCGAGATTGTGTTCTGTGACGCTGACAACTTGAACACGGACGCCATCTATCCCGGTTACTGGACCTACCAGGACAATGTTCCCGTGGAGAAGATGGCAGAAGTATGCATGTCCAACTATGATAAGGAGTTCCACTCCATTGCCAAGGAGGGTGACATCCTGGTTGTCGGATACAACTTCGGTTGTGGTAGCTCTCGTGAACAGGCGGCCACTGCTCTCCTGGCGAAGCAGATTCCCCTGGTTGTGTCGGGTAGCTTTGGCAACATCTTCTCCCGTAACAGCATCAACAATGCTCTCATGGGTCTGGAGGTTCCTCGCTTGGTTAGCCGTCTGCGCGAGGAGTTCGGCGACAAGCAGCTTACCCGCCGGACCGGTTGGACTCTGACCTGGGATGTCCGGCGCAGTCAGATTGAGATCCAGGAAGGCCAGAATGGACCTAAGTGGACTCACAAGGTGGGCGAGCTGCCGCCGAACGTGCAGGAGATCATTGCGAAGGGTGGTCTGGAGAAATGGGTCAAGAACGCCATTGAGGCGTAGAGCAAGTGGTTCAGCAGAAATGAAACTCGCATGACTGTCGACAAAGTGATTCTTATGATACCCAAGCCTTCCAGTCTTCGTTATGGGGTTGCGGCGTGGATGTTTCTTGGACAGAGACGATACGCATGGAGAAAAAAAAGAGACAAAAGATGACTCTGCATGTATAGAAAAAAGAGATTTTCTTTATTAGATGTACTCCAATTTATGACAATGTATTTCTATTCTAATTTTATGTCTTCCTTCCAGTTCTCGCAAGGTGCCTAGGGAGAACGTGATTTTGTGCACCAGGTTGGGTGGTCATGTCCTGCTTGGTCACTTCTGTACCCTCTTTTGCATCATCTTTCATCCACTTCCTTCCCTATCTCTCTGCATCCGCCAATTCCACCATGAATATGGCTATGTCAGTTCCAGGGGAGCAAGGATTGCCTTGTTTGTTGCGGGGATTCAGACGAGATTTGGGGGCGGTGTTTTGGGACGATCGCCTTAGAAGGTTTAGAACACGGGCACTGGCGTGGTGGCCTGCAGTTGCACGGCTCACTGAGCCTGCCATGATTCGCTCCAGCTCAGATGCCTTCAGCTGTCAATCCTCTGCTGGCTTCCTTCCTTCAGCTGACTCCGTTTTCTTCTTTTCATTCTGCTCTCCTCCTTCACTATCGATGGACTCTTCACGGTCCTTCCTCCTATCTCATGTATGATCTGAGCATCCAAGACTTCTGAGTTGTATATGATCGTATGCTCAGCCCCGCTACGCTGCCGATGCCCTTCCAATGAGCTGTGGCCACTACACTGCCGATGGATCCTGTCACCGCAATCGGTCTGCTTTCCGGTGCGTTTCAGATCGCTCAGTACGTCAAAGACACCGCGGGGGCACTAGCCCATCTATATGGCAAATTTAAGGATGCCGACCTCACCATCCGATCGCTTATCGGCGAACTGACGACCATCCGATCGGCCATCACGCAGCTACATGAGTGGGCTAGCTATAATGTTCGTGACTCAACCGAACCAGACGAGTATGTCGAGGGACTTGAAGTCGCATTGGACGGCTGTCGCGCTGTCATGGAGGTTCTTTCGGACGAGGTTTCAGCTCTGACAAGGGGTACAATGCTAAGTGACACCGGGGTCGGATTTCGTACTCGGGTAAAGGTCGTCTGGAGCGAGGACAGTATGAAGGTTCATCAGGAACGACTGCGTGCGCAGGTTCAGGCGCTGCAGCTCCTGCTTCAAGCCTGCCAATGGTGAGTCTTGAAAGGTACCGAAGCAGCAATAAATTACTGCATGCTAAACACCGTGCATTAGTCGAACATCAACCGAACAAGTCGAACTGTTACGGAGAGCAGAAAATCGCCAGATAATTGCCAAAGTCGCCAGCGATACAGCAACATTACGGTCCGCTTACAGCTACGTACCCTCACGGGCGGAGAGTCCGAGCCTGACTCGTCGCTCATCCTCCGTGGGGGACACGGTTTTTGACTTCGATAGGGCAGTGGTGACTTCCCTTCCCTATAGACGAGCAATCGGTCAACCACGGACCCATCCTCCGACGCAAACTGCGGTCAACCGCAGCAATTACAGCCCACCTATAGATGAAGGGTATGGCAGTGGTACTGTGAGCAGTGCAAGCCCACCCGGAACAAATGGAGTTCTTCCAATACATCCATCTGCCTCGTTCGACTCTAGCCATGGCCACAGTAAGAGCGTGTCATTCGCACCGACTCCTTTACCGCAGAGTCCGACTCAAGTCCGCAGGTGGCAGTCGGATGCGAGTGGCGCTTCCTGGGGTAGTCGCTCCTCAGGGTCACGGCGTGAAAAAATTCGGACCATCATCCGGCAACTCAGGCGTCCAAGCTGGTCAGCAACGCAAGCTTCCGTACGAGTTCCTGGGCGAAGTCCGTCGGAGCGTCGGCTGTACGAAAGAGATCTGAATACTAGCATCAATTTGGCATCGTCGGATGGAGCGTCTGCGCCGCCAATTATCAAGTCAGCCCAGTCGGGCAGTCGATCCGATGTCGAAAGGCTCCTGGAAAGTGGCCATGACATTGAAGCCCGTCATATCTCAACCCGCAGGACCGCCCTCTTAGTAGCTTCCCATTGCGGGAATGAAGACGTGCTGGATCTGCTGCTGCAAAGAAACGCTAGAGTGGATGCTACCGACAAGTCGGGTTCCACCGCGTTGCACTTGGCGGCGTCGCGCGGTCATTGCAGGGTGCTAGAACTGCTTCTTCCTGAGTCCTTGGATATCGAAGCACGGAATGCCAACGGCCAGACTGCTCTCTGGGTAGCAGCATATCATGGCCAAGCTGAAGCTACAAACCTCTTGCTTGCTTGCCACGCCAAAGTCAATGCGCGAGCTAATGATCAAGCGACCCCGCTACATCTAGCCGCCAAACTGGGCGATATAGTAATAGCCAGGATTCTGATACAACACGGCGCCGATTTGGAAGCCAAGGACGGAACTATGATGGCACCGCTACACTACACCTGTGAAGGGGGACATCTTGACGTTATTGAGCTGCTCCTCAATGAGAAGGCGAACGTTAACGCAGCTGGGAGCGACCGCAGGACGCCGCTCATATGTGCAGCTGCCCTGGGCCAGCTGCTGACGACGCAGCTCCTGCTCAAAAAGAAGGCGTCCACTCGATCGGTCGACGATGCCGCTATGACGGCGTTGCACTGGGCTGCCTATAATGGACACACCGAGATCGTTGATCTTCTTAGCCAGAAGAAAGGGTTGCTGGTCAAATCTAACATTGCAGGACGAACGGCCCTACATCTGGCTGCAATGAAGTCACAGTTCGCGGTGGTGGAGTTGCTCCTTCGAAAAAATATGCCACTAGAAAATCGCTGCCTTTCGGGCCTCACGCCGCTTCATTACGCGTGCATGGCTGATAATTGTGAGGTTACGAAACTCTTGCTTATCTCAGGCGCCAACATCGAGGCCCAGGCTGACTCGGATCAACGTCGACCGGTCCACCTCGCAGCTGTTCGTGGGTCGATGGCACTTCTTAATCTACTATGTGACAAAGGAGCTTCTCTGGACACCCGCGACGCCGCGGGAGATCGAGCGCTCTGTGTGGCATCCCGGTACGGACATGCAGCTGCCGTTCAGAACCTGCTCGATCGTGGGTCCCCTGTGTGCCTGTCTTATGGCGTCCGATCGGAAGAGGATTCGCCCTTGTGTCTGGCCGCCATGGGAGGGCATGTGCCCGTGGTCACGCTTCTTCTCCAGCGAGGGGCGTCAGCCATCAAGCGGGACGAACGAGGGTGGCAGCCCTACCGCTATGCCGCTTACTATGGCCATCCAAGTGCGCTCCGCCTGCTCATGTCCTGTAGTCCCATGGTTGCCAAAGACGACGCGGATCTGGGCCTCACGGCAGAGCGAATCGGATTTGCGCCGTCTGCGGATGTTTCGATTGAAAGGAAGCGGGAAGTACAAAGCTTATTATATCAGATGCAGCACCCGTCACAGCCAGGAGCCGAAGGCTCCCCGGTCTGGTCCTCTCCGCTAAAGCCCAACCAGCAGCTCCCGGTACCTTCTGGATTCATGTCTGATGCCGCCGTATACCATATCCAGCCGTCTCCTACAGCAGAAACGAGTCCTCAGGAGCTGCCCGGAACCTTAGAACAGGGGCTCCCGGCAAGCCGGTCTCAAACGCCAGAACATATGCGGCGAGGAAGTAGCGCTTATCAACGCATAGACTCTGAATTTCGCGACGTCCCGCAAATTCTAGAGGCCAATGAGCGGGCCTTTGCCCCAACCAATGAACAGATTGCGATGCCTCAGGCGCGACATTACTTCGAGGTGCCCGGAGGTAACACTAGTCCAAGCATTTCGCATGCGGGCGACAGGGTTGGGGTTCGCCCCACGGACTCGCCTGTCTCCTTGACAGATATGCACGGGCTTAACCCTCCGCGCGCATCTTGGACAGCACACCTAAGCCATATAGGTGGGGAGACTCAGGCTCCAAACAAAGAAAGAGAATGGGACACGGAGTCTTCTATATCATCAGTATACACTGCACCGGAGGAAGATGTGGCGGAGCTTGCCGCCTAGATTCACATCGTATAGCATCACAATGTAGCTAGATCATATATCAGAGAGAGGGGTGGAGAGAGAGATCTGCCTTACGGCCACCTCTATACGAGAGCTCCCTTTCTATGGATCAGATTGAGTCACTCCCGCACTTGACCCAAAAATAGCAGCAATATAAGCATATGGCATCGCATGGCATCTCATCGCCATGTGGCCGGGAGCAAGCCTTGGCCCATCAAAGTCAAAAAGAAAGACATGTCTCAGACTCGTTGATTATCTTCCGCAAGCCTCAGGCTGATTGCTCTAGTCAACCGCCAGGATGAAACGTGGCTGAGGATGACGATGGTTCATGCCCTTCAGCATCCAATCAGCCACAGCGAGAGCACCAACACCAATGTACTGTGTAGAATGACTCTCAGGGATGGAACAGCCTCATTGGCGCAACGGATATGCTGACGCAAATCCCTCCCTCTCTTAACTGCCACCTTAAAACCTCAGGCCGTGCGTATGATGCCGTGACGAAGTATAATCAGCTGACCTGACCTTATCCACAAACCATCCCGACAAGATAGATATCCATACCAGATGACAGGATGAAACCCAACAATTAAACCAGGCAAGACAGAAAAAAACCAACCCAACGCTAGTAGTAGTAAATAAGCCAAAAGGTCATACTATAACCTGAGTCATGCATTCAAGCATAAAAGCAGAGAGAGAGAAAAAAGCAAAGAGAAACAATACCACGCCGAATCCAGGCTCGGATTCACCCCGTCTTATCAAGCATTTGTGGATTTTTCTCATACAGGAGAGAGGTATTGGTCTTGAGGCTTCGATTATATTTAGCACATTTTGTTAGTAGTTATCTCGTTAGTTTGGTTACGACGGTAGCATTGGGGATTGGGGGATTCAGCTATCATCAATTATGGGGATGATGCGGGCCTGATATGTTGTATGTAGTATTACTCAAGGGACTTTGGATTCTTCGTTTGGTAGTAGTGGTGGTTGTAGTATGTTCTTGATGGATGATGTTGCCGGGGCTTAGATCAAGAGGTAGGATTTGGAGGTGTATATATAGAGGGTTCGTGTGTCCTGATGGATGAAGCTTGATATTATAAACTACTACTACTACTACTTGCTTAATATACTATAATACATTTACTATCGCTCGCTACAACTGTTTCTTGATCAGTCAACTGATATACATCAACTCTTTGGGATTGTGATTGCTCTCTTCGATCCGTGCGGAATCTTTACTATACATACATCGCTCTCTTATCACCACCATCTATTATACAACTCAGATCAGACAAGATCATCACCATGGGCCGAGGAGGATACAACGCCCCCGAGACCACTGCGCCGAAGCCCGCGCAGCCGAGTTCATCCTCCCGTTCTCTATCTCTCTCGCTGTCGCTGTCACCTCTTGCTTCTGACCCGCTGCTGCTGCAGGGCCGTGGCGGGTACAACGAGCAGCAACCCGTCGCAGGGGCGTTGTAGCATACGACGCGTTATAGAAGACATCATCCGGATGGGAGATAATATGCGCTTATGATTTCCGATATCATACATACTTCTCTCACTTGCCCACACAGAACCTATTCCGATGAGTTAGCAACAAGAATGACAACAACAACAACACACACACTACTACACTATACAGCATAAAACTTACTTTTCAAACACAACGCCCAGAACATCTTCCACGTCTCCGCTTTCCCCACGGCCCGTGATCTTCGCCATGGTATCAGCGGCAGAGCGCAGATGTTCAGCGGCGGTGACGATATCAATGTCCATGTCCATGTCTGTTTCCGGGTACTCATGAGCGATTTGGCGAGATGAAGAGGGTAGAGGCGTCTGGGATTGCGGTTGAGTTTGGGTCAGGAAATCATCTAGGTGTTCGAGACAGCGTTGTAAATTAGAACTTTGGCGATGCGTCACGCCCAGTGAATCTTCCCAATATGCATGATCGTATTGTCCGTTCTCATCTCCGTCGATCCCTGTCGGGGAGGCTATTTCCTCGAATGTAGTCATCAGACCTTGTAGGAATTGCTGGATGTAGCCGGGATCGGAGGACTGGCTGGAACCGGGGCTGGATATGTTCAGGCCGTTTGTGGCATCTAGACAGGAGATGCCGAAGATGCGCTGGCGCAAGTCCGGGACCGCTTCGAAAAGCTGGCTGACTGTCTCGATGAGCTGCGGGGGAAGTTTACCCTCCGGTAGTCGGTCACATTTGTTGATGGTTACGACGACGCATTTGCCTGCGCGGGCGCAGTCGTTGGCAGCATCGACGACCTCCTGCTCGACGGCGAGGCGGTACGTTGCTGCACCATCGGTGGCTTCTTCCACTGAGACGACCACAATAACCACGTCCGATTCCAAGGCACGAGCCTTGGCCCGTCTGATGCCCTCTTGTTCCACGGCGCCAATCACGACTGTCTTCTTCTGTCCGGTGGGATCGTTAGGCTCCGAGCGAATCCCCGCCATATCCCCGAGCTTGCAGTACCAGCCGCCAATGTCGACACCGACATCCACGATATCCCGCGTGGTGCCTTCCTCGGTGCTAACGATGGCGGCCTCTCTGCCCACGATCCGATTCAGAAGCGAGCTCTTCCCCGCATTCGGAGCCCCCAAAAGAGCGACCTTTATACCGTTACGAAGGAGCTCACCCTTCGACGCGTTCTGGATATGAAGGGCGATTTGGGCCCGCAGAGCCCGCACCTGAGCCGCAACCGAGGACACCAGGTCCTCGGTGGACTCGTCGAAGTGCTGATCCTCCGAGAAGTCAATCAAAGCCTCCAGTTCGCCGCGCGCATAGAGCAATTGATGCCGCCATTGTTCGTACCGCTTCGATAGAGCATCGCTAGCACCACGGACTGCAAGTCGGCGCTGCTGCTCCGTGTCAGCCGACAAGGTATCACCCAGGGCTTCGATCTGCGGGAGGTCCAGGCGGTTGTTCATGAAGGCTCGACGGGTGAATTCACCTGGTTCGGCGTAGCGGACTGTGTAGTCGGAGTTGTTTGTACGCGAGATGGCTGTCAGAACGGACTTGACAATGGCTGGGCCGCCGTGGAGGTGCAGCTCGAGGACATCTTCGCCAGTTACGGTCTTCGGGCCGGGGAAGTATAGGACTAGGGCGCCGGCGTCGAGGACGGTATTCGGGGAGGGTTTTTGAAAGGGATCGTACAGGGTGCGGACGACTGCGAGGCGGGGTCGGGGGAGTGGTGCTTCTGGACAGAGAGATTTGTAGATCTGTGTGAACGAGTGAGGTTAGCTGTTGCTGCTGATGCTGGGCTGTGTCTCATTAAATGGCGGAAGTTAGCTCTCATACTTGCACACATGCAGGTCCCGATGCCCGCACAACGGCTATGGCAGCCCGTCCAGATGCTGTTGAAAGCGCATAGATAGTGGAATCGGCATCGAAGATAGATTGAGCCGGTGAGGATCCTGAGAAGTATCGTTGTGGAGGTACACGCGGAGATGGGCTCCGGGCATGGAGAGCTGGACCAGCGCCCTGCCGGGCCACGGTGAAGCACCTACTCCATGATGGGCGGAGGGGTGTCGCCCACCGTAGGGTCCGGACGGCCGATGATCGCATACGCGAGATGAACCCGGATAGGCGCAATGAACAAGCGAAGAGCAATCGCTGATTTTCGAGGCATGAGAGAAGGAGAGGCTCATCGAGGAGATTCGCCGCATCGCCGGGGTCACGTGATACCTCCGCGGAGGAGGAAGTGGAGTTTAGGTTACGAAAGAATGCTGTAGTGTATGGCAGGTAGGGTTCAGAAACTACAATAGCAGCCTATGCAAGACAAGGTATTCATGTAGACAGATCCAGGAATCCAGTAGATGTATGAAAGCCAGATCACAAGGGCCCTGCGCCCCTTCGCCACGCCTGCGCGCCGAAAAGACACAAAACCTCGGCCATGCGCCACGGATTCCTTCCCCGTAGCCCAAATGCAACAACGGCTCGAACGACATGCAGATATAAACGGAGAATGAAGAGAAAAGCAGAGCGAAAGGAAGTATGTACACAAAGAAATGACCGGAGCAACAGTGACAAGCAATGGATAAAGTAGGAGTATGAAGGGTGATTGGGAATCGCTGGAAAAAAGGGAAACAATGTACTTTCGAAGAAAATGCGGAGGGATGCCCGGAGAAAGGAAGAAATTCAGAAAGCCAGGCAAGCCAGAGAAAAAGGGGGGTAAGTTCATCCTGGCATAGTATACACTCAAAACAGCATAATGAGATCTTTCCGAGACGACATGAGTTAGTCTATCAAACATTAGATTAGGAAAGTGGGGAGGAAAGACACTCCTTGCGGACAAGGAGGAAAGGATGTAAGATAAAAGAAAAAATGGGCAAATGAAATGAAATCAATAAAAGAAGGATGGTAGTAGAAAGGCAATAGTTGCCCAACTACTCAATGGATCTGCTCGACGGTGAGCCTTCCATCAGTTCATCGTCACCAGGCGACCGAAGCTGTTGGTCTGCTGTTGGTGATACCACGATTGCCGGTGTCAGGGGCGGTTGTGAAAGGGGATCGTCTCCAGATCGAGGACTTGTAGCATCATCCGGCTCCAAATCTGTCCTGGGAGGTGAAATGGGTTCGGGCACGGAGGTGGCCGCAGAGCCCTCGGCGCTGTTATTGCTGGTGCTGCCTCCGTTTCGTCTCCGTAACCTGCGTTTCCGACGCTCTTCTTCCGCTGTTTCTCGGCGTCTTCTCATTCGGTCGCCGTCCATGTTATCACGAAGGCCCTGCAGCATGCTCGCGGCACGATCCGCCACGTCTTCGCTTTCCGACACATGTTGCGGGTCCTTCTTGCTCTCAGAGGTTTCTGCTTCAAGGAGGGGAGGACTCAGCAGCCCTGACGCGGCGGCATTTGCTTCGCTATCATTGTCGTTGCCCGCCTTGCTGTTGCCACCATCATTTTCGGCTTCGTTCCCTCCTTCCGGTGCCTCGGCTCCAGCAACATCCGGCATCTTCTGGCCGGAAGCGACACGAACTTGGTGTCGCTCCTTTAGCCTAGCACGACGGCGGCGGTCACGCTGGTCTCTGGCTTGCGGCGCTGCGGCGCGGAGCTTCTCCAGGAGCGAATCCATGGCCCCGCTTGTAGCTGGCGACGGTGGAGCGTCACTTGCAGAGGCGGCGCCATTGGCAAGCCCGGCATTGATATTCCGCTTGCGAGCCAAGGACGCCTCGGTGCGTCTCCGACTTTCTTCCAGCGAAATGTTCTTCTCCTTAGATTTCTGCACGACCATTGGTTAGCAAACGTTCTTAGATGATACTGGGCAATCAAACTCACCTTCCACTCTAGCAAGAAGGAAGCCAGCTTCGCGAAGAAGTCTCGGCGGGCACCCTCATCGGAATTGTCTTCTCCATAGAAGACCATGATGTCATCATAGGATTTGATCATCTCATCCAAGTAGAGCTGCATCTGCTCGGCCTTGCGTCTAGCATCCTTCATACTCCGCTGAACGATCTGGCTAACGCGATCCTGGGGGTGGAACTTCTTCGGGTCACTGAGGTTTCCGGCGTCTAAGCTGGCCTGTACATTCTTGATGTTGTCAATGTACTTCTTCGCATCCGTCCGCAGCTGGTCAACGTTGAGCTTCTGGATAGCAACGACACCATTGATCTCGTCCACGAAGCCCTCCCATTCGGGATACTGGTTACGGACAATGCGCTCTACTAAATCAGCAAAAGTAGTTTCGTTCTTGTCATCCTTGACCATGCCCAGCCGGGCAAGAGAGCTCAGCTTGAATCCTTGAGCCTGCTTGTTGGCATCGTTCATGAAGTTACCAATGTCCAAAATGAGACCCAGGACATTCATCAGAGAAACAGAGTCTCTCAGAGATTCGCTGACCTTGACCACTTGTTGCAGCTTGGCGGAGATGTGCTCATAATCCACTTCGAAGGACCGAGTTAACGCGAGAGCGCGCATTCTCGCCTTCCAGTAGTGGTTGAGCTCATACGCGGTGTATAGGTAGATCTGATCTTCCCTCGTGAGCTCGTTGGGGTCTTGCTCTCGCTCCGCACTAGCAGCATCGGGGCCGGTCCAGTCCCTGCTGTAGGGCGCCATCGATTTGGAAATATTCTCGGGGATTGTGCACATCTCGTCCCGCTGCAGGAACTCCATGACGACCTGGTTGTCCAGAATGTCTGTATCGCAATGAATGATCATGCGCACCACATCGTCGGCAGGGAATTGCGAAAACTTGGCCATTGCGATCTGGAAGTTCTTGGACAGCTCGTTGGAGATGAGCTGTTTCTTGTCCTTGCGCTGCTTCGCTGCTGCATTGCCTCCGAAGATCTTGGTCTCCTTCGCCATGAAGAGTCTTTCAACCTCATCTAAGACACCCTTCTTAGCCAACTCTACATACTTCTCTTCTTTCTCCTGCGCAGTGGGAGCGTGAGCTGCCCACACCGTTACCTGTGGAGCATCAACCTTCTCCCAGTGAAGAGCCTTGAGCTTCTTCTTTGGCCGGATAGAAGGCATAAGAGCTGTCTTGTGTTGGGGAAGGGCTTGGGAGGCCATGTAGTTGGCTCGCCATCCTCCAAAGCCTGCGCCAGGGGGAGGTGGGGGAGGAGGGGCACCAAATGAAGCACCTGGTGGAGGGGGAGGCGGCGGCGGGAATCCTGCACCGCCTGGAGGAGGGGGCGGAGGAGGTGGAGGGGGTATTCCAACCTTTCCTCCCGGCGGCGGCGGAGGGGGAGGGGG